>NC_091199.1:7092474-7329974 GCF_040958095.1 Procambarus clarkii | reverse complement strand
GCAAGTATAGGCTTATAAGCTGGACACGAGTTCTCTCACATTGACAGTGGCTTGATGGAAAATGCAGACTGACCCCACACTCATCTGGTGCCTTCGGGAAGTAGAGATGTTTGAGATATATATATCTCGAACTATCTGCTTCTTTTGAAAGGTCTGATGGTGTAGTGGGTTAAAGCATACTAGTTATGCCTGCTACTGGAAGGTAGTTGTGCTTTCTGGGTTCGAGTCCCACTGGTGGGTGTTGTCCAAAGATTATTTAATCTTCACTTGTGGTTTATGCAAGTATAGGCTTATAAGCTGGACACGAGTTCTCTCACATTGACAGTGGCTTGATGGAAAATGCAGACTGACCCCACACTCATCTGGTGCCTTCGGGAAGTAGAGATGTTTGAGATATATATATCTCGAACTATCTGCTTCTTTTGAAAGGTCTGATGGTGTAGTGGGTTAAAGCATACTAGTTATGCCTGCTACTGGAAGGTAGTTGTGCTTTCTGGGTTCGAGTCCCACTGGTGGGTATTGTCCAAAGATTATTTAATCTTCACTTGTGGTTTATGCAAGTATAGGCTTATAAGCTGGACACGAGTTCTCTCACATTGACAGTGGCTTGATGGAAAATGCAGACTGACCCCACACTCATCTGGTGCCTTCGGGAAGTAGAGATGTTTGAGATATATATATCTCGAACTATCTGCTTCTTTTGAAAGGTCTGATGGTGTAGTGGGTTAAAGCATACTAGTTATGCCTGCTACTGGAAGGTAGTTGTGCTTTCTGGGTTCGAGTCCCACTGGTGGGTGTTGTCCAAAGATTATATATATATATATATATATATATATATATATATATATATATATATATATATATATATATATATATATATATATATATATATATGTCGCACCTAGTAGCCAGAACGCACTTCTCAGCCTACTATGCAAGGCCCGATTTGCCTAATAAGCCAAGTTTTCATGAATTAATTGTTTTTCGACTACCTAACCAACCTAACCTAACCTAACTTACCTTTTTCAGCTACCTAACCTAACCTAACCTATAAAGATAGGTTAGGTTAGGTAGGGTTGATTAGGTTCGGTCATATATCTACGTTAATTTTAACACCAATAAAAAAAATTGACCTCATACATAATGAAATGGCTAGCTTTATCATTTCATAAGAAAAAAATAGAGAAAATATATTATTTCAGGAAAACTTGGCTTATTAGGCAAATCGGGCCTTGCATAGTAGGCTGAGAAGTGAGTTCTGGCTACTAGGTACGACATATATATATATATATATATATATATATATATATATATATATATATATATATATATATATATATATATATATATATATATATATATATGTCGTACCTAGTAGCCAGAACTCACTTCTTATATATATATATATATATATATATATATATATATATATATATATATATATATATATATATATATATATATATATATATATATATATATATATATATATATGTCGTACCTAGTAGCCAGAACTCACTTCTTATATATATATATATATATATATATATATATATATATATATATATATATATATATATATATATATATGTCGTACCTAGTAGCCAGAACTCACTTCTCAGCCTACTATGCAAGGCCCGATTTGCCTAATAAGCCAAGTTTTCATGAATTAATTGTTTTTCGACTACCTAACCTACCTAACCTAACCTAACCTAACTTTTTCCGCTACCTAACCTAACCTAACCTATAAAGATAGGTTAGGTTAGGTTAGGTAGGGTTGGTTAGGTTCGGTCATATTTCTACGTTAATTTTAACTCCAATAAAAAAAATTCACCTCATTCGTAATGAAATGGGTAGCTTTATCATTTCATAAGAAAACAATTAGAGAAAATATATTAATTCAGGAAAACTTTGCTTATTAGGCAAATCGGGCCTTGCATAGTAGGCATAGAAGTGAGTTCTGGCTACTAGGTACGACATATATATATATATATATATATATATATATATATATATATATATATATATATATATATATATATATATATGCCTTAGTGTGGCGATCCAGAAAAGAAATGCTCACTGCATCCATGGTTCCTGGCCGCCATCTGAGGAACTGGAGGAACTCTACAACCTGTGACAAGAAGCCTTGTACCCCTGCATGTAACCAATGCTGTAACCCTTTTTGTGTAATGAAATTTTTAAATAAAGTGAGATATATATGTATATACACACATACAAAAAGAATATGGGTGGTAGGAGAAAAAAATATCAAAGTGTTAAGTGAGGATCCACAAGGTCTTCTCTGAGTGCTCTTTATTTTCTTCTCCCAGGCTATGGGTCCCTACGCTTGCACCAGAGGTGGTACCCCTATTAGGTTTATATATATATATATATATATATATATATATATATATATATATATATATATATATATATATATATAGTGTGTGTATATCACGAAAATAAACACGTGATTAAAAATGTGACAGTGTCAGACCACGGAGGAAAATTGAAACAGGAATTTCCTTAAGTACTTTCGTATATTAATGCATCTTCAGAAGGAGTGACTCCTTCTGAAGATGTATTAACATACGAAAGTACTTAAGGAAATTCCTGTTTCAATTTTCCTCCGTGGTCTGACACTGTCATATATATATATTAGTGTTGAGCAGGAGCATCGCAGGTAACTAAAGAGAAGGCTCCACCTGTGAGACTACAGCATCCAAGACCCAAGTGTCGTGTGAGTGAGGTACGAACATGTAAGCTTAAGGGGCCACTTAGCACGGAAACTTAAAGACCGGATTCTGAGAGATTGGTATGTCAAGTGTTTCTCTTCTAACATCAGTATTTGACAGCATATATGTTCGCTTCAGCTGCACCACTACGCTGTCAAGCAACAATGGTGGCAAAGGTGCACCGGGACTGTACCACAGGTGCACCGGGACTGTACCACAGGTGCACCGGGACTGTACCACAGGTGCACCGGGACAGTACCACAGGTGCACCGGGACAGTACCACAGGTGCACCGGGACTGTACCACAGGCGCACCGGGACTGTACCACAGGTGCACCGGGACTGTACTACAGGTGCACGAGGACAGTACCACAGGTGCACGAGGACAGTACCACAGGTGTTCATTCCCATTGTTACTTGGGAGAGAAAACCGGACTTACTAATCACTGTGAATCCGGAATCCAATAAACATGAGGCGTTTAGCTAAGGAAATATGAACTTACGGATCCTTGTCGGTCAAGGAACGCTTGACCGCGTACAGCTGCTCCAACGTGTCTCTAGAGAAGGATGCCCAAGTGTAAAGAAAGGTCTTAGCGGAATGAGGGTTATAAATATATTTCTTGAACGCTGGTATAGAGATTATTTCAGTCCGAGACAATATATTAAAACAAAGGTTTTGTCAAGTGACATGTTACTATTAACACGTTGATATTCAATTGGCATCTGAATACTGACATAGAACGAGAGAAATTAAGACAATATATTATTTACACAGGACTTGGAAGGGAAGAGAAAATAAAGTAGAAACTAAATCAGTGAATAAAGATTATCATTCCAAGACGAAGTGTTAAGAAAAATAGGAGACAGATCATGCAATGCAAATGATTAGGAAGAAATATCAAATTACTATATAAGAAAGGACCTGAGTGGGTGAGTTAACTCACCTGTAGCGCATCTCCTGTTCCAGTTCCTTCTCCAGACGAGTCATCTCCTCCTTCCTCAGGATTCCCCCTCCCGATCCTCTGTAAGTTCTGTTCCTCCCTCTCTCTTGTCCTTCTGACCCGCCCGATCCTCTCTCCCATCCTTTCCTCTTCACCTGATCATCGGTGGTGGGACTATCTACCCCTTCAGCAGACGTCCTTCCTAGGCCGCTGTCCGTGCTCCTTCTATCCTTTTCTTTTCTCATAATTTCCTCTATGCTCTCCTCATTATCTTTCTCCTCTTTGCTTCTCACTCGCCGCTTGTCTTTAGAACTCTTGGCAAACCCGTTCACGATCTTTCTCCTCCGGTTTAAGAGAACCGGGACCTCGTTTGGTCTCTTCGAGCCAAAGACTTTGGTCTTGCTTTGGGTCTTCTGAGTATCCGCTCTGTGGTCTTCTGCGTCTTCTTCATGGTTATTGAGAGACTCGCTGTCGCTGGGGCTTCTTGGCACCTCCCCAGCGGACATACTAACCTCTTAGAATGTACCATTGAAAAACATACTCCTGTGCTCTGAAAAAATAATTCAGAATGTTAATGTCCATATGTGGATAGGTCGTCAGGAGATAGCTTGTATTGTGTCTAATCATGAGGAGAAAACGTTTAGCCAAAATAGCTAAATAGCACTTGAAAGGGACATAATGGAGTGAGAGTTGGGATATAATAACGGGACCCAAGTTCTGAGAATATCCAGAGTCGAACGCCAATCCTGCACGAAGCGAGGCCGTTTCTGAACCAACCAATAAAAGTGGAAATTATTTGAAATAATTCCTGGTATAAAGTATTGACCCACGCGATGACAACACTGGTGATGCGATATGATTGCTTCCTGTCAGGGAAGTTCAAATCGATAAGACTGAATTTATCTCCATGCGAGTTTAGTATGACCCTGAAGCGTATAATTTACCTCCATGAGAGCTCAGTGTGACCTTCAAGCGTATAATTTACCTACATGAGAAGCCCGCTCTCTCATTGTGCCACAACGTACAAAATTTAGTCCCAACCTGCTGTTACCTAGCAGTAAAATAGGTACCTGAGTGTTAGTCAGCTGTCACGGGCTGCTTCCTGGGGGTGGAGGCCTGGTCGAGGACCGGGCCGCAGGAACACTAAAGCCCCGAAATCATCTCAAGATAACCTAACCAGACGCGCACGATCCCACGCTACCTACCTAATCTCACCGGCCGATGCATAGAAAACGTGGATTTTTTGTGAGCCGCTACTTTTCGTAGTACTGTGTGACGCATTTAGTAAGTTGATCACCATAACGTACTATTGCACCGTACTGATTAAGAGAGACTGGATACCATGCGAGAATAACAGGACCTTAAAACGTACAATTTGCCTCATAAGAGTTTAACATAACTTTATAAGCCGGCTAAATCCATTTGTATGCACATTTGTACGTTTCTAAGTTTAGGCAATAAAAATATTCTGTAATAACTATTACTAAATTACTTCAATTAGCTGTCGTGTGGCCCTCATGACAACACAAATGTGACCCATATGACCCCTGGGGCACCCTCAGTTTGACATGCCTGTAATGTTAGGTATAATTTACCATATGAGCGTTTACTATGACTCTCACAGTATCTTACAAGCTGCTTAACCTCTCTGGTCCGTGTGGTGGTTGTGACTGTTTCCATAATGGTTGTGCTGGTATTCATATGTTTTTATTATTATTGGATGCTGTGGCCACTGGGTACTGTGCCCACTGGGTACTGTGGTCACTGGGTATTGTGGCCACTAGGTACTGTGGCCACTGGGTACTGTGGCCACTGGGTATTGTGGCCACTGGGTACTGTGGCCACTGGGTACTGTGGTCACTGGGTATTGTGGCCACTGGGTGCTGTGGCCACTGGGTACTGTGGTCACTGGGTATTGTGGCCACTGGGTACTGTGGCCACTGGGTACTGTGGTCACTGGGTATTGTGGCCACTGGGTACTGTGGCCACTGGGTACTGTGGCCACTGGGTACTGTGGCCACTGGGTACTGTGGTCACTGGGTATTGTGGCCACTGGGTACTGTGCCCACTGGGTACTGTGGTCACTGGGTATTGTGGCCACTGGGTGCTGTGGCCACTGGGTACTGTGGTCACTGGGTATTGTGGCCACTGGGTACTGTGGCCACTGGGTACTGTGGCCACTGGGTACTGTGGCCACTGGGTACTGTGCCCACTGGGTACTGTGGTCACTGGGTATTGTGGCCACTGGGTACTGTGGCCACTGGGTATTGTGGCCACTGGGTACTGTGGCCACTAGGTATTGTGGCCACTGGGTATTGTGGCCACTGGGTACTGTGGCCACTAGGTTGTTGGACACGAAAGTATTGCAGTAGATGGTGGTGGAGGTCCACGGAGGCTCAATTACAAGTATTCGGTGATTTCACAAATAATGGAAACTAGCGGCCGAGTATTTTGTGGTTCGTCGTGCGAGTCATCGGTGTTGGGTCGTAGTACCTGGTTAGTCGTACCTAGGTAGTCGTACCTGGGTCGTCATACTCGGGTCGTGTGGTAAGGCATCAAGGCAGCTCTGAGAATCATGGCGCATTTCTAGACACAAACACAAGTTGTAAACACAAATATGACATTTCTTGTCGTTTCCTAATTATTCTTTCATATTTTTTCCAGCTAAATTTCCGATATGAAATGGCATAATAAACTATAAATATGAAGAAAACCCGTAAGACCAGAGTAGCGTAGGAAGCTGTCAGGGTTTACCACAACAACCGCTCCCAGCAACTTCCATAAGAAAACTAATTCACAGTGACGACTACCACAAATGTGCCACATCTACACAATGCCGAACACAAACATTAATTATAAGAAGGTCGTTCATCAGCAATACCAATAATTATGCAAACTATAATGATAATAAGCAAATCGTCTCCTAAAGCGATCAATAGCACGACGTTTTCAACTGTCATCCACCAGTGTTGATTATATCCACAGACGTGGCACCAGGGTCTCATAGCACAGTTCATTGATTAATACTCCACCTTGTGTTATGGCTCTGTGTGTTGTCTACAACTCCATCTTCCGTCCTCCGCTCGTGGGCCTCCACCTCGCCATATCTGTACTATCTTAGCACTCTTGTGACGCACCTTCCCCCTATTCGTGCCACGAGAAGGGACTTGAGCCAACTCAAAATTCCCTAGGCAGGGTGAAGCATGGAAGAGTCTCCAAAGGGAACCTCACTATCTCAGGACGCGGACCCTCTGACCGTCCGCTCCCTCTGGGACAGTTTACTGGTCCCTTCACCGATAAGTTCAAGTATGTTTAGTGAGATAAGAAAGAAATACATCTCAAAGGGATAGAGTAGCTTAGGCTATTTCTACCCCAGGAGTAGACAGGAGTACTCGCACCCTGGCGCTCAAGTGCTCACAACTCTATTCTCGCGTAGCTACGTTGGCAGCGTCTTTTTTGCATGTGATCGCCAGTTACCTGTACGGATGAGGCTTTGCCACTGGAATCATTCGCCACTACGCCTGGGCGGCCGTACGGTGAAGTTTGACACACCCTGGACACGCTTCTCACACCCTGGTCACGCCCTGGTCACACCCTGGACACACCCTGGTCACACCCTGGCCTGACACACACTGCCGGGTCACGTCCTTACAAAGCCTCATCCTCGACCTTGTCCGCACAATAAATAATATATATCTTACGTCTTTCAAAGTGAAATATATATCTGTATAAACGTGTTATGTCATTTGAATGCTCTCACTTCGGTTTTAACGGCTAGGCAGTTCAAATGTCGGAGACTTAAGTCAAACGCCGTAATAAAATAATGGCAAACATTTACTGAAGTAATAACTAGCAAAACCTGGCAACACAGATAATCAGGCGGCGTCTGGCAGCGGTGCGCCCGCCGCCATCAATAACCAAGTATCTCTGGTTATTTACTTAGCCACACATTAATCAAACAGTACTTAGTGCTCCTAATATGAATTAAATAATTCTCTACGTAGTTACTGTGTGCATCTCAAAATATGAATCTGTAGAATTGGAGAATCTCGGAAATAAGAGGGTAAGTGAAACAACTTATAAAGTGTTCCTAAACCTTTACTTCATATTTACACTTAAACAACTTATACTTACGATACAGATAAATGACGAAGTTGCGGCCCAGACGTGCCTAGAATACAACTCTCCTGTTGGACATTCCCTTTAGGAGAATTTTCGTACTTAAATTACATATTCCAAGTAAGTTATGCTTAAGTAACGGAATTTTCTCCCACCTTCCGCCTCAACATCCCGTAAGCACACACAGGCACAGACGCTCTTCCAACTGTTCCTATTAACGCTTGTCCTGTTGTAGGCTGCAGATGCTGCTAGTCACATGCAATATTTACATATACGACATACAGGATGAGTCCAGTAGATCTCCCTCATGAAGATGTAAAATATAACCCAAATACTAATATAAACTTGTACTAAGAAAACAACCTTCTTGCTCCTATAATTTAATTCATTATTTTTTATCAATGCAATTGATGCCTTTAAGGCTTAAACCTTTGCTCTCAACTGGGTTCTTCTTCAGCCGAGAACATCAACTCTCCAACTACTGGTAATGCTTCGGCCAGTTATTAAGTCCTTCTGTTTGATCTCACATTGAATTTCTAATTTATAAATGCTGGCTAGTCGATCTACCTCTTAAACCTGCCTTATGTCGCAAAAATTTACTCCATTTTGCAGTTTTTATCTATTAACTAAGCTTTAAAGTTACCCGATTTACACTTGGCAGTGTCGAAGACTAGCCTTTTATTCTTTCAGTTCATCAACTCTCGAGGTATAGAGCTTTCAAATTCATATATCTTCAAAGAAAAAAAATAGTCATAGACCATCAAACAAAATATTTGTTGTTTAGTCACATTTCAACGAAGAAAAAGAAAGATTGTGTTTTTGTCTTTGACAATCTGAATCAAGAATTTTTAGTCATAAATCGTCAAAGGATAAATCATTTTGAGTCATAGATCGATAAAGGACAGAGAATTTTGAGTCATAGGTCATAAAGTGACGACTCCTTCCCTCCACTTACATTTGACCTTATCCTACATTAATCTTTCACTCGGTCAAATAATTTTACCTAATTATTGACAAACCTTTCAATCTTTCAACTCATTTGACCATATTCTAGAGTAACCTTGAACATTATTCATCCCATCAACTGGTGCAGGCCGGAAAGTCCCTAGGCCTGATCTTCATTTGAAGCCAGTTGAGTCTGACCCAAGTGAGTACTCCGGGGGTCCAATAGGCAGCCATGAGGGTGTCGCTGCGCCCGGCGGCTGCCAGGGGCGCCGTAGGCTTGAGGTGGGAGCAGTAGCTGTACCACCAGCCTCCCCCGCCGGAGAAGAAGTCCACGCACGATCCTGGAAAAAGATTACGAAATTTCAGGATCACTGGAAAGTCTTGGGAAGTGGCGGGTAAATTGTTATTCAGACCAGATGAACTTAGTGCGCACGCTTAACTTTCAAAATTAAATGTATTAAATAGTGACAATGTTCTCTCTGCTAGCACTCTGGACTCAACTTCTAAGCAGATGTGATATACAAAGATTAAAAAAACGTTAACAGAGTGCATATTATAGTGGCCTATGGACCACTATAGTATGCACTCTGCACTCTTTTGGATGATAACTCTTAGTGCGCAGTGCTATTTAAATAAAAAAAAAAACTTAACCTTGCAGCAAGAGCTGCGTATTTGATTCGAGAATAACGTAAAATCATTTAAATTTGCCGTATGCCCTAAAAATAGTTGTCACTTAATGATGTCACTAAGTACTAGGCTTAGATTATTTTAGATTGGCTTTAGATTTTCGTTTTTCCTGCCCTCGTAAACATTTTGCAATACAAAGCGGCAATATCATTATGTAACTACATCAGGTATATCAGAAGTGTGAGGAGGAGATGGAGCACTAGACGTACATTAACCCAACTTAACCAGTACGATACTCAGGTTCCACATAAACACTGTTTTTTTTTTTTTTTAGATATATACAAGAGTTGTTACATTCTTGTACAGCCACTAGTACGCGTAGCGTTTCGGGCAAGTCCTTAATCCTATGGTCCCTGGAATACGATCCCCTGCCGCGAAGAATCGTTTTTTCATTTTAAAGTACACATTTTACTGTTGCGTTAAACAGAGGCTACAGTTAAGGATTTGCGCCCAGTAAATCCTCCCCGGCCAGGATACGAACCCATGACATAGCGCTCGCGGAACGCCAGGCGAGTGTCTTACCACTACACCACGGAGACTGTTAACTGATAACTGATTGACTGATGACTGTTCTGATAACTAGATCTTCACTATATACTCATAAAAAATTATGAACAGTCAATCTTACCGTAAACCAAACCATCATTGTCTTTATCGATGGTGGAGAACTTGGTGTTGTGGAGTGTGTGTTCGCCTGTGAGGGTGTCGCCCAGGGTGCTGCTGTTATCGTACCCCGTCACCTCAAGCCCGAACCTGCCAATTGAAATTGAAATTGAAATACAACCTGACAAAGGTTTATCCTGTTGCCTTTTTTGCACGTTTTATATTGACAATAACTAACAATATTGCATAATCACTTAGTTATAAAGCTTCAATATTTGAATATGCACGGATCAAATTGAAGTTTACTGAATATATAATTTTTGTACTAATCATTCAGTTACATCTTTCAATCGATGAAGTGACTAATGAACTGTTTGTAAAAACGAGTTCTATTATTTTGCGTAAGAAGCGTCCAAACTATTCTTACAAGGGAAGTACCTAGCCACCTGTGTGCGGGTAATTAATTTTGCGGACTATGTAAAGTAAACATGGTCCAGCCACACTTGTTTCGAGTTATTATAAGCATTATGTTTTATTTTTGTTATCATTATTATTTATATTTACAACTGTTTAATTATTTTGAAAAATATTAATAATGTTGCCATAATGATAAAACATAATGATAGTAATTAGCATAATCCCCGGCTCATGATATTTACACAGATGTATTCCTCACTGCTCGGTGTATATACACTCGGCTTATTTTAGTCCTTAACTATGTTGAAGACTAAAGTATACCTCACTGGCTTTGCGCCCTGGTGAGGCCACTCCAGACCGCCAACCAGAGCGCAACTCCATAGTCTCCTGAGACTGATGGATGACTACTACTACCTGTTGGTTTATCTGTAACCAGACAAACCAGTGGTGGCTTAATAATCCTGTAAAGGTTGATGGGCATTACTCCACCAGCAGCAGCTCTCCCAACACCTACTGGTCGTGCTCGGAGGCGACGCTGAAGGTCTCCCACTGGGCCCAGCGCTGATCTCCTTGGTAATTCTTCACATCAAGACGAAGGGATTGAGGTTTCTCGGTGGTAAGGCTGTGAATCACTTCGTTACCTGGGCACGGTAGTTGGAAACAAGGAGTGAAAGATATTCACTAACGGTGGTAAAGATATGTTTGCGAACGGCTAAGCAGGCAAATTGTGCTTTAAAACTGAAGCTTACCTAGCATAACTCAGGTAGTTCAAGACAGTAGTAATATAATGGTGCCTGGATATGATCAGATATTGGTATTTTTAACTTTAATATTAGAAAGAAATGTTAATCTCTCTCTCTCACTCACCAAGCCAGTACTCAGAGGATGCTCTGCCAAAGCCGGTCTTGTAGTCCTCCCAGTTCCTGGCAAAGTTCTCCTGTGCTCCCTGCTCCTGTCTCGCCAAGAACACCGTCCAACCACCTCACATATCACAAAGATTAATATGAGTAATTCACACCGAGCAATGTATATATATATATATATATATATATATATATATATATATATATATATATATATATATAGTATATTTTGGTAGCAGTCTTTCCTGTAGACATATATTATTAAATATGACCGAAAAAGTAAGATTAATAATTCTAACACGAATTTTCTCAATCTTTCGTACATTTCTTTTCACTGTTGGAGGTAAATCAAAAATCAATTCTCCAAAATTCATTTTTATTTCTAGTCTGACGCGACACGAGCGCGTTTCGTAAAACTTATTACATTTTCAAAGACTTTAGTTCACAAATACACAACTGAATAGAACTTACGCATCTCCGATTTTATATCTACATTTGAGTGAGGTGGAAGGGGTGATGTGGCATTAACACAAGACCGAACAAGAGGTGGCATTAATAGGGTATTAATTTCATCAACACAAGACAGAACAAGAGGTGGTATTAATAGGGTATTAATTTCATCAACACAAGACAGAACACGAAACAATGGGTATTGAATAGAAGTGTTTGTAGAAAGCCTATTGGTCCATATTTCTTGATGCTTCTATATTGGAGCGGAGTCTAGAGGTGGGTAGAATATAGTTGTGCAATAATTGGCTGTTGATTGCTGGTGTTGACTTCTTGATGTGTAGTGCCTCGCAAACGTCAAGCCGCCTGCTATCGCTGTATCTATCGATGATTTCTGTGTTGTTTACTAGGATTTCTCTGGCTATGGTTTGGTTGTGGGAAGAGATTATATGTTCCTTAATGGAGCCCTGTTGCTTATGCATCGTTAAACGCCTAGAAAGAGATGTTGTTGTCTTGCCTATATACTGGTTTTTTTGGAGCTTACAGTCCCCAAGAGGGCATTTAAAGGCATAGACGACGTTAGTCTCTTTTAAAGCGTTCTGTTTTGTGTCTGGAGAGTTGAGTAGGCTGGCCGTTTTTCTGGTTTTATAGTAAATCGTCAGTTGTATCCTCTGATTTTTGTCTGTAGGGATAACGTTTCTATTAACAATATCTTTCAGGACCCTTTCCTCCGTTTTATGAGCTGTGGAAAAGAAGTTCCTGTAAAATAGTCTAATAGGGGGTATAGGTGTTGTGTTAGTTGTCTCTTCAGAGGTTGCATGGCTTTTCACTTTCCTTCTTATGATGTCTTCGACGAAACCATTGGAGAAGCCGTTATTGACTAGGACCTGCCTTACCCTGCAGAGTTCTTCGTCGACTTGCTTCCATTCTGAGCTGTGGCTGAGAGCACGGTCGACATATGCGTTAACAACACTCCTCTTGTACCTGTCTGGGCAGTCGCTGTTGGCATTTAGGCACATTCCTATGTTCGTTTCCTTAGTGTAGACTGCAGTGTGGAAACCTCCGCCCTTTTCCATGACTGTTACATCTAGAAAGGGCAGCTTCCCATCCTTTTCCATCTCGTAAGTGAAACGCAGCACGGAACTCTGCTCAAATGCCTCCTTCAGCTCCTGCAGATGTCTGACATCAGGTACCTGTGTAAAAATGTCGTCAACATACATGCAGTATATGGCCGGTTTCAAGTTCATGTCGACTAAGACTTTTTGCTCGATGGTACCCATGTAGAAGTTTGCAAACAGGACACCTAGGGGAGAACCCATGGCGACCCCATCTACTCGAGGGTAATGAAGGACACTACAGCTGAATTAAAAGCAAAGGTCAACAAACTGATCGAAACTGTGAACGCCAAGAAATCCGGACTCCACCTGCCAAAGATCATTGGGGAATATAAACCTGGAAATGAGTATGGAAATGTCAAGACACACAAGCCTGGAAACCCACTTCGGCCAATCATTAGCCAGATACCCACACCCACGTACAGACTGGCGAAGCGACTCAACGGCCTGCTGACTCCTTATGTTCCTTGCGCCTTCAGCCTGAAGTCTCCAAAGGAATTTGTTGACTTACTGCGGGGCACACGGGCCACAGGGATAAGAGCCTCGTTGGACGTAGAATCGCTGTTTACCAACGTACCTGTGGACGAGACAATCGGAATGATAGCCGACAGAGTGTATCGTGATCCAGCCTGTACTCCTCTTGACATACCAGAAAATGTTCTGAGGAAACTACTCCAAGCTTGTACTAAAGAGGCACCCTTCTTGAGCCCGGATGGGCACATGTATAAGCAAGTAGATGGGGTCGCCATGGGTTCTCCCCTAGGTGTCCTGTTTGCAAACTTCTACATGGGTACCATCGAGCAAAAAGTCTTAGTCGACATGAACTTGAAACCGGCCATATACTGCAGGTATGTTGACGACATTTTTACACAGGTACCTGATGTCAGATATCTGCAGGAGCTGAAGGAGGCATTTGAGCAGAGTTCCGTGCTGCGTTTCACTTACGAGATGGAAAAGGATGGGAAGCTGCCCTTTCTAGATGTAACAGTCATGGAAAAGGGCGGAGGTTTCCACACTGCAGTCTACACTAAGGAAACGAACATAGGAATGTGCCTAAATGCCAACAGCGACTGCCCAGACAGGTACAAGAGGAGTGTTGTTAACGCATATGTCGACCGTGCTCTCAGCCACAGCTCAGAATGGAAGCAAGTCGACGAAGAACTCTGCAGGGTAAGGCAGGTCCTAGTCAATAACGGCTTCTCCAATGGTTTCGTCGAAGAAATCATAAGAAGGAAAGTGAAAAGCCATGCAACCTCTGAAGAGACAACTAACACAACACCTATACCCCCTATTAGACTATTTTACAGGAACTTCTTTTCCACAGCTCATAAAACGGAGGAAAGGGTCCTGAAAGATATTGTTAATAGAAACGTTATCCCTACAGACAAAAATCAGAGGATACAACTGACGATTTACTATAAAACCAGAAAAACGGCCAGCCTACTCAACTCTCCAGACACAAAACAGAACGCTTTAAAAGAAACTAACGTCGTCTATGCCTTTAAATGCCCTCTTGGGGACTGTAAGCTCCAAAAAAAACAGTATATAGGCAAGACAACAACATCTCTTTCTAGGCGTTTAACGATGCATAAGCAACAGGGCTCCATTAAGGAACATATAATCTCTTCCCACAACCAAACCATAGCCAGAGAAATCCTAGTAAACAACACAGAAATCATCGATAGATACAGCGATAGCAGGCGGCTTGACGTTTGCGAGGCACTACACATCAAGAAGTCAACACCAGCAATCAACAGCCAATTATTGCACAACTATATTCTACCCACCTCTAGACTCCGCTCCAATATAGAAGCATCAAGAAATATGGACCAATAGGCTTTCTACAAACACTTCTATTCAATACCCATTGTTCCGTGTTCTGTCTTGTGTTGATGAAATTAATACCCTATTAATACCACCTCTTGTTCTGTCTTGTGTTGATGAAATTAATACCCTATTAATGCCACCTCATGTTCTGTCTTGTGTTAATGCCACATCACCCCTTCCACCTCACTCAAATGTAGATATAAAATCGGAGATGCGTAAGTTCTATTCAGTTGTGTATTTGTGAACTAAAGTCTTTGAAAATGTAATAAGTTTTACGAAACGCGCTCGTGTCGCGTCAGACTAGAAATAAAAATGAATTTTGGAGAATTGATTTTTGATTTACCTCCAACAGTGAAAAGAAATGTACGAAAGATTGAGAAAATTCGTGTTAGAATTATTAATCTTACTTTTTCGGTCATATTTAATAATATATATATATATATATATATATATATATATATATATATATATATATATATATATATATATATATATATATATATATATATAATATATATATATATATATACATATATGTATATATATTACATTGGTAGTTAGGAAGAAATTTTGTATTTACACATTGTTAAAGGGATGAACATGGTTGCGAAAGGTATGGATGTTGGTTAATAAAAAGGAAGGTTGTGAAGGGTAGAAAAGAGAGATGAGGGAGGTATACCCAGAAGAGAATGTCTGTCCAAAGTAGGTGGTCAGATGCTTGGGACTAGCCTCGCGAAATTTTGAAGAGTGAATGGTCTGGGTTACAGGCAGTACATTGGTACTGCCTGTACCTATGTACATAGGTACTGTCTGTACCTATAGTCGAGTAACATTTCCCTTTGCAGGAAATGGCAAGGTTCACTAATTTCCATTCACGGTAAATACAAAATTCCATCCCCCCACGAATTTAAGATTCATCTAGCATATTCGTATTGTATACATATTTCAAAAGACTTTGTCCAATTTCCATATATTTACGAAACCAGGCGGTTAAGAGCGTTTTTACAACTTATTGAAATTCCTGACGGAGATAGTGACGTGCTAGGCTACTCACCTCCGTCGGTAGTCATGTCACACCACACGGAAACGCTCTGATGCTCTTCTTCATCCCTGGAGGCAAAAAGACAGAAAAATGGATGTTAGAGGTGTTGATGGTAGGGTGTCCAGACGTCCTGCTTTAAGCAGAACAATCCTGCATTTGAGCACTATTTCCTGCGATATTTCAAGCAGGACTTTAATTTTTTTGGGGGGTCTGTCTAAAAATAATTGTAAATGGTACATAGGCTATTTTCTTTAGTTTGTGGAGTAAGTTCCATGGAAAGTAAAAATGAAATTCATTTCTTCCATGCTGTGCAACATTGTTGTTGTTTTAGATTCAGCTACTCGGAACAAAATTTCCATAGCACGGGCTATAGTGAGCACGAAAGGCAGTGCAATGTTCTTCGGCACTTAAGTAGCGAGACTTACCTAGGAAGGTAAAGTAAGGTGGGAGGAAAAGTATTCAGCCGAGTATGTAGCGAAACTGGTGATTGTGTTTGAAAACTGTCCTGAGCACGTGATATAGTTGCCGATAATGGGTGGGAGCAAAAGGTTGTGAATAATTAACCAGGGCAAGTAGTTGAAGACTGAGCCGTGGGAGGCGGGGTGTTGTAACAGATGGTGGCTAGAGACTTACTTGGGGAGATAGATGGTGTAAACGCCATCTTCCCTGGACCCGAGACAGTACAGAGCAGCGCAGTCAGTAGCTCGCCTGCAGAAAATAAACTACATTTTTAAATGTTATATCCAACTTAACATAATTAATCTATGGGTATATTCCTAATATTTATTTTAGGAATTGTATAATGTTATACCCATCAGCTGATGTGATGGGTTGAGACCCTATATGTACTGTAGAATATGTCAACGACATATTCGTATGTGTTAATCACGAAAACATGGAGAGGCTTCTTGGACTTCACTGTTGAGTAGTGTGGGATGAATACCATTCCTGTGTCCTGGTGGATGCTACTTCGTGTAGATTCCTCACCAACGAATTTCGAAAACCGACTGACGTGGGTCAATGTTTGAGCGGCATAGTGAATGTTCTAGCAGATATATAACAAGTGCCGTCAGTGTCCCTGCAGGGCGCGCGCTGTGAACATTAATGCGTTTCTCAAATAATGATAAATAATATTAACAGTAAAAGACTTCGACGAAATCGTTAGTTAGATGCTCAGCTGCCACAACACGGGGAATAGTCGGCTACCGGTGAAGACATTTTGTGCAATAAGAATACATTTATCCAGACCTATAATAAGGCTGAGACAATGAATGCATCATATAATTAATATAAATTGTAAGCCATGTAGTGCAAATATTCGGAATCGTATTTTCAATTACTATAATAACCTTCGTACAACTTTCTTTATTAAGAAAACAACATTTCCACTCCTCTGACAAGCTGAAGTTACTAACGTAGTTTATGAATATAAGTGCAACTCCAGAGATTACATACCGCAACATGCTAGGCTACATTGGACATATTTGTAACACTGGGCGAGCTACTCACACTTCATTTACAGACAGAAGGCATTACACATTGCACACTTATCTATAAGTGAATCGTTTGACTATAGTTAAAAACACTATCCTCATCACACGCAACAGTGACCACAAGAGGCTAAACTTGACCCATCAATAAACACGCTCATGAATTCGACAGCGGCCAGAGCGGAAAGGCATTCCTCGGATTACACAACTATTACCCACTTTACCTGATCTTGAAGTTCGATGGTCGTAACGTCAGATGACTCTTGCCTACGTTGTTATGTTACATGTTGTAGTAGTATTACCGTGTGAGTGTATTCCTGAAGATGTAACGTTGTTGATGAAACGTCGAACACAATGGACAGATATGAGTGAACTAGGCTTCACCCTTTTGTTGGTTGAAGGAAGTTATGCCAAAATTAAAATATTCATAGGAACATTATCAATTGTAATAATATTGTACTCTAGTCCGTGTAGGAGACCAGCTCCTTTATTAAGATATAGTAATATATAGATTGAATTATAGGGAGCGACTCAAGCAAAATTATAAAGAAAAAATACACCAACATTACCGTAAAATTTTGGTGAGGTTGCCTTGGCACTGTCGATGGACCAACTGGACCTGGCGTGAACCTTCTTCCAGCGTCCGCTTCTCTTCCTCCAACTTCCTCTTCTCTCCTTCCATTCTTTTCTTCTCTACCAGGAGTCCCTCATTTTCCTCCACCAGCCACGTATTTCCTTGTTCTAGCTGCCACTTATCTTCCTCCAACTCCAGAACTTTGGCCACTAGTGCCTTGTTCTCCTCCTGGAGTTCGTTATTCTCCTGCTCTCTCTTTTCCTTATCCTCCATCAACTGTAGGTTGTCCTCTTCTACCTTCATTTTTCGCTTTTCCATTTCCTGATATTTAGTTTCAAATGTGTTCTTCTCCTCCTTTAGTTGCATCTTGTCATGTTCCCTTTGTTCTTTATCCATTATCAGCCAGGTGTTGTTTTCCTGCAGGCTCCACTTCTCTTCTTCTAATAACATTACTCTCGTCTCCAGCATCCTGCTAACTTCTTCTACTTCCCTTTTCTCTTCTTTCAGTTGCTGAAGCTCCTCTTCCAAAATTGTCTTGTTGATTTCGAGTTGTGTCTTCTCTTTTTCTAGTTTGATTACTTTAGCTGTCAGTATTTCACGCTCTTCTTTCCCTTGTTCGTCGTTCTGCACAGCTATTTTGTTTTTCCACCTTTCCCTTTCTGCTTGCACCAGCTTTCCCACCTTGTCCTCTAGTGCTAGTTTTTCGTCGAGAAGTTGCCTGTTCCTCTCATTTGCCTCAACTAGCTGAGCGCTTGAGAGCTCCATTCTCCAGTTTTCTTCTTCTAGTTCCATGATTTTTTCTTCCAGCTGTTTCTTTACCTCAAGTAGTCGTCTGTTCTGACTCTCATTTGCCTGACGTTCCTCCTCCAACCGCGAAATATTCTGTTCCATTTGCATTTTCTCCTGCTGTAGGCTTTCGACTTGGAATCTACTTTCCTCTCTTGCTGTAAAAGTGTGATCTGATTTTGCTCTATTTTCCTCAGTTAACTTAATGTTGACAAATTCCAGGGCAAGAGCCTTGTCTTCGAGGGCTATGACTTTATCTCTGAGGATCATTTTGTCTCTTCTTTCTTCAGTTACCTCCTGCTTATGTTTCTCGATTTCCTCTTCCAGCAGTGTCTGGTTTTGCTCGAGCCGTTTGTTTTTACTCTCCATGTCCGTAACTTTTTCTAGCAGTGCCCCCATCTGTTCTAGAATTTCCAGCAACTCACGTTCCTTCTCGATGGATTCCTCAGTCATGCGCGTGTTATTCCGTTCTACGGTATCGGTTTTCTCTTGCTCTTTTACATCAGTAACCCGTGTTGTTCCTCTTAACCAAATCCCATTATTTATGCCTTCATTATCTGTCACCATGTTCGTAAGTGTCCTCATTTCCTCTTGTAGTTTTCTAATTTCCTGTTCTTTGCTACCATTATCATTCATAAGTCGCTCATTCGTTGTCATCAGATTTTTCTTCTCTTCTTCTAGTTCCTTGATTCTTTCTTCTAGTAGCCTGCTTTCCTCCTGATCAAGTTCACTCAGACAGTTTTCTCTGGAGTAGTTTCCTTCCAGTTGAAGGACTCTATTCTTCAGACGGCCATTTTCTTCCTTCATTTCCTCATTCCGTTGATCAAGATTTGCATTCCTCTCTTGGGCTCCCCGCAAACTCTGTTCCATCAGTCGAATTTCCGCCCTCAGGTTGCGGTTATCTTGTTCGATTTCCCTCTTTTCCTTCTCCACTACCCGTTTTTCCGCCTCCACTATCCGTCTCTCCTCCTGCACTTCTCGCATCTCCTCCTCCGCTTGTCGGACATCCTGTTTCACCTTTCTGTTCTCCTCTTCAACCTGCAAGATCTCGGTCTTCACCTGACGATTTTCCTCCTTCAGCTGTTGAGCTTCGATGACTGTCAGCGCGTTGTCTCTCTCCAACGCCTCGTTCTCTCTCTCAAGTTTATTGATCTTCTTCAGGAAGCCGAGGGTCACGTTTTCTCTCGTGAGGGCAGCTGTAGGGTAAACTATATTATAGCTGGGCAACAACATTTCACGATGTATTAAGCTATACACTATTAAATGTAAGGAACAAATTTGCTGAAGAGAAATGAAAGAAAAAACTATACATTTTTTCTAACCAAAGACACTTAACTGTGTTATTGTTGTTATGTTATTGTGGTTATGAATATGTAGAGAAATTATGAAGTGAAAATTAATCAAACTGAAAAGTGAAGGCAAAATCGACAAATCAAAATTGAATGCCCAAAAATAGTAAGAAAAATACAAATACCAAAACAATGAGTAAAGAACTATGAATAAAAACTGGTTGAAAATGGTAATAAAGAAACGTATAGGAGTTTGTTTATAATATAAATGCTAACACTAGCATAAAAAATAGAAAAAAAAGGCTTGCCGCCGAGGTCCTGTCCTTGTCGAGGCCACTAAAGATGGTGGCCGTCAGGTAAATTCAGGTAAAAATAGAGAGGAAGGAAAGTACTGATCACCTGACCTTCCTCCTGCTGCAGGTGTGTCGACCAGCTTCGCGCCAGCTCCTCAACGCCCTCTGACACGCGCCTCAACTCTACAAACACAATATAAAAAGTTTATTGAGCAACCCGTCCTCTTAAAACTAACGTCACTTTTGGCCCGTATGCGCGCTATGGCCAAATTTGGACGTAATTTGAAATGAAATCGACTCACAAAAGTGACGTTCTGTTCCGTTTTCTGTTTGAGTCGTCCGGCTTACTCGGCCAGCTTAGAAGAGGATTCTTTCCATTAACGTTTTTCATACCGTTTTGAAACTTTATGAGAATTTCCTGCCCAACTAACCTATCAGAGGACCCTTAACTTACTGTTGTTGAAAAAAAAAATCCCAAATTTATATTCATTTTTTTCCATTTTCAAATTTCGTCCATATTCGGCCACACGGGCAAACGGCCAAAATCAACGTTCTTTTTAAGAGGACAGGTTGCACTTTATCATGTACCCTTTTAACACTTCTGGCTCCTTTGTGGTACTCCAGACGAACCACTGCCACTACCTTCATAAACCTTTGTTACTCCTCACAAACCTGTTATTACCACACGAATGGCTACCACCACTTTGGAACCTTGTCATCCACCATCACTGTAAATGCTTCACCCACGTACTACAAATAATCACCAACAGAACCTAAACATCTAATCTAACCATTGCCTAAATATGCTAATATATAATAATATTAATTTATGTTAGCGAAATTTTATATTTTGAATGAACTGTAGGTTAAAATTTATGAAAGCGTCTTTGGGATCAAGCGCTGGATGGAATGAACATAAACAATACGGGTTGGTGAGACGTGTGTAAACTGATATTCGTTCATAAACAGGGGGGTTTGGCGGGTGCATGGAATCACTTTCGGCCTTTGTGAGTACGGACTGCACTATGGTAGCATGCCAACTCTTCGCCTGTTACTACCGCCGGCGCTGTTGTGTCCAAGAATACTCACCAGGTAAACATCAACTCAGACACATCAGTAAACTGACAGATAAACACACACACACATAAATATAAATAAATAGTATAGTCAAACAACATAACCAACTGCCAAATATATTTTGGCAGTCTCCGTGGTGTAGTGGTAAGACACTCGCCTGGCGTTCCGCGAGCGCTATGTCATGGGTTCGTATCCTGGCCGGGGAGGATTTACTGGGCGCAATTCCTTAACTGTAGCCTCTGTTTAACGCAACAGTAAAATGTGTACTTGGATGAAAAGACGATTCTTCGCGGCGGGGATCGTATTCCAGGGACCATAGGATTAAGGACTTGCCCGAAACGCTACGCGTACTAGTGGCTGTACAAGAATGTAACAACTCTTGTATATATCTCAAAAAAAAAAAACCAGACACGTATGCTCTACTCACACGTCAATAATGTTCCGGTGCGCTTTCCACCTTAACACTGCCCTACCTCTCTTGGCTGCATCCCATCCTCCGAATTGACAGTACGATTTAATACTAAGTGCAATAAGTACACTTTCTTACTGTCATAACCAGTGCACAATTGCACTAATGGGACTGTTACATTTACCCAACTCCATCCTCTGATTTAATTCTTCTCGTTTTCTGTTAAGACACTCAGAATTTTAGTATGAAATTTTCGACTTAAACTTGCAATACACAAGTTTTAAATATCAGGAATTTCTTTTTCATGTTTATTAAACAATATAGATTTTATACAAAATTGTAAAATATCCTGAGTTACTTTACAATTTATTGATATATTTTAGTTTTGTTTTATTAGTTTTATAAAACTGTAATATCAATATAGCTATAGGTTAAGTACTAATTGTAATTAAGAAGCAATAAAATTATTATCTTCAAAAACTAAGACGGTTAGGTGAGGTTGTGGTTTTCTATTCAGTTTTTCAGGTAAACTCAAATATTCACAATATATTTGACACTACGATTTAATACTAAGTGAAAATAAGTACAATTCCTAACTGCTATAAATAGTACATAATTACACTTATTTGTCTTCTTACATTTACCACTCCATTTTTGGAGGAGAGCAGCAGCCCGTCCTCCTGTTGCCACAACAGTGGCATTGCTCAGTGAATTTTCGTATTTACAGGAGACTAACCCAAAGGTTCCAGTTGGTTAAAGTCGACAAAGAGGATCTGTTCCCTGCAGTTTATCAAAGGGAAAACAGTGGAGGGCCTCTGGTAGTATGATTGGTAACCTTATTGTGTATGTTAAGTTTGGAGCCAAATACCAGTACCAGTCCAACCTTTGCTTACCTGCTTCCAGCTATACAGCCTACAGTTGCCAAGTTTAGAATTAACGCCTTTTAAGCATCAAGAATTATATGACAGACGTTAAAAGCTTTCTGGTACCTCTTCTTGATGTACTATTCATTAGAGCAGTTTACTGTAGACAAGGATGTCTCAGATGAGCAATGATTCATGCGCAGAAATGTTATATATTTCCTTATGGACAATATGTAAGTGTTTATTGGAAGAGTAGTTGTCATTGTAATGCAGACATAAGAGTAGATACATAACAACCGGCTGTGTCTAACTACCACGACAACTGGTGATTAGACAGAGCTGAAGCGCTACATATCAAACACTCATTCAACTATCAAACAGGCAGCTTACACCCATTGCGTCCTACCATCTACAAGACCATGACAGAACTGCCAGCTCACACAACACTTACTGCCTCAGTCGACCAATGGTAGCTGCCCAACATGTGTGAGAGAGCTGCCCACCTTGTGTGAGAGAGCTGCCCACCTTGTGTGAGAGAGCTGCCCACCATGTGTGAGAGAGCTGCCCACCTTGTGTGAGAGAGCTGCCCACCTTGTGTGAGAGAGCTGCCCACCTTGTGTGAGAGGGTCGCGAGGCTGGAGCTGAGAGGAGAGAGCCAGGGAGAGGTTGTTCAACCTGCCCAGAAGAAGAGCTGTGAGGATCCCCGTGCGGTTGTCCACCCTCTCTATCACCTCCCTCATCTCTGTGGAAGAATGATTTATGAGGGATCGAGAAGAAGAATTTATGAGGGATCGAGAAGTAGTTATAAGGGATCAGCAATGCAAACTAAGAAAGAACTTTAGATTATTCTTTTGCTCGTACCTTTATTATTTTTTATGAACAAAATATAAAAATATAGTTTAAGGATATATTTTATAAGTTTGGGCAGGGATGAAGCTGGAAATGTTAAGAAAATAGTAAGTCACAATATATATTTCTCTAGTAACAAGTAATTAAGAATGACCGCAAATAAAATACTCTCATCTTACTACTATTAATTATATCTTCATCGGCATTTTTTCTCCGTCCATAATACCAAAGTAACACACAAGGAATATCTAGAATAAATAATAATAATAATAATAATAATAATAAGTATGGACCATAGCGCACAGCAGTATGCTAATGTTATCTTGAGTGTGAGTTAGTGAGTACTGGTGCACCAGCCGACTGCTCCACTCCCCCCACGCAAGCAAGCACGCAAGTAACCACAACCAAGCTCTCAACAAACAAACAAGGAGCAGTTTCACTTATAAAGTAGCCAAAATCGTCCTCAAGGAAGTATTCTTGTATAAAAGAATATAAGTAAGGCAATTAACCAATGATACAGCCAAAAAGAATATAGCCAAGCAAGTTATTCGGTAATTAACTATTAGCAAGTAATCAAGTCGCGGGAAATATTATATACGGATTAACAGCTTCACAGCAGCACCGCTAGTATTGCAGAGTGTTATAATTTAAGGGAATGAACAAGCAAAGATCGTGGACAGGGGCGGCTCCCCATTGGGGCTCCGCCCCCTGACACTCGCTGCCAGATGTATGACGCCATCTACCTCATAATAAGAAACAAATAAACGTCATAACAAAAAGTCTTTATATGATATTTTCAATACATTTATAATTGAATTTTGAAGGTTTTAAATAAAACGAGACAAAAATAGAAGTTTAATGCTGTTTCATGTGTAGGATTTATCGGCGCTATATCTAGCAACGGTGAGCTGCATTGGCCGCAGCCCAGCAGGTATTAAGAGAATTGTAAGTGGTCCTGAATTCGAGTTTTGGTTGGAATTTCTCTTCAGAGTAATGCCTCAAGTTGACATCATGTTCTTTATGTTTCAGTCTATCAACATTGACGCAGCTACGGTTAATGCCTCTTAAAAACTGTCACTTCTGTAGTTCACAAATTAAGAGATGAATGTGAGGCTTCTGCGCCGCCTGAACACAAGAGAAGAAAATTGAATACAGAAAGATTACCTGCTGCAAAGGTGGTTTGTGATGTAATTTTGTCGCAGTGCAGAACGAGGTTCAGCTTCACTAATCATTTGGAAGGTAGCAAGTTACTTTTAGTTAATAATATTGTAGTGTATACCAAAGACTAGCACTGCACTTGTACAATCAGTTGCAGCCTATGTCAAGCTTGACTAAGACAAGCTGAGAACTGAACTTATTGTTATATACACAATATATTTTATTGTGTCTAGTACAAGATTTTCGCAAATCAGAAAACCTCATTGCCCTGTTGGAGATTATGAACGACAATTATTAGTCAACATTTTCAGAAACCGTGACGCTACTGAAAATGTTAAAACAACAATAACAACAGCAGAAGCAGAAAGATGCTTTTAAACTTTGAAGAGAATCAAAACTTGTTTACGCTGTACTATGACGAATGAGAGACTGTTCTAGCAACGATATCAGTTGAAAATATAATGATAACAGAAATGAATGATTTTAATGAACAAATAATAAAGCATTTTGTTACACTGAAGAGCAGACGCACTGATTTTCTTCCCAGTAATATTAAGGTCAGCAGCTCGGCCATCCATACTTCCATCACCCTGTCAATGACGACCCCAACGGCCCTACTGTACGTGTAAGGTGGCTTTAAGTATGTCTTTCCTTCAAATATTTCTTACTTTAATTATTGTTGTTATTATTATTATTATTATTATTATTATTATTATTATTATTATTATTATTATTATCATTATTATTATTATACTGTTGTGTGAAACTTGTAATGACGCGGTCCCTCCATTCCTGCAGTTATTTAGTGTTGATCTTTCCTTCTCTTTCTCTGAAGTTTGTATTATTCTGCCCCTCTCTTAGTGGCAGCACCTGGAAGAGTCGTAAATCTGAAACCAGTAGAATGACCGTCTCGTGTGTGCTAACAACTTGCTCCCTGGACAAGTTACTGGCCACAAGAGGATAAGAATGGTGTCTCTGGAATGATTCCTTCCAGTATCGAGTTAAAGGAGTTACAAGGCACAACTTACATCTGCGCATAAGGAGAATTTAAGTGTGTAGGGAACTACTTAATGCCTGTTGTTGACGATCCAGTTCCCCTGAACTAGCGATTCACCTACACTACCATGTTACGTGTTGTTTGGTAACCTGTGCTTCTTTTGACTTGCATGACCAGGTGGTTACCAATCCAGGTTGCAAGATGAATTAATGACGGGTACTGACCTTCGGCGAGCTCCATTTGCTCTTCAATCATCCTCATCAAAATTGACTGTCCGTGTGTATCGGTAGGATAGGGTTGGTGCTGTTCCAGTTCTTGGCGATTAGGGATGGATGAGGCGGGCGTGGCTCCCACCCACCACACAGCACACCACACCCAACACACCAGGAGCAGCTGGCGCCCCATGGTCACTCCCATGTAGCGACGACACGCAGATGTGACGGCCAGTGACACGGGGACTGTCAACCGTCACACTCTCCGTCCAGACAAACACAAGCCTCCCCTAATGTTGCACTTGAATGTTGCCACCTCCCGTGATGCACCAACCCTCACGCCATCCCTCAACCAGGTTCCAACACACACCAAATCAACAAAACTTAATGGACAGATTAAAAATAATAAAACCAACATCTTATTCCTCGGGACGAATATTAACAATTATTTCGAGGTAGGTAAAACTGTAAGGAGATTTGAAGCCTGCTTTCCCAGCACTGGTAACCACAGACGCAGGCTGGTGCGCCCGGCTGGTTCTCCAGTGTACAGCCCACACACCCGTCCTCGCACCCTACACACCCGTCCCCGTACTCCACACACCCGTCCCCGTACTCCACACACCCGTCCCGTACTCCACACACCCGTCCCGTACTCCACACACCCGTTCTCACTCATTTGGAAGGTCTCTGCACATCAATAAATTTGGGAAACCCCAGAACAATAAAATTTGGAGACAAGAAAAATATGTTTGGGAAGTTGATATATCAATGTATTTCCAAGTACACTACATCAATATATTTGGGAAGCCATTTAGATCAATATATCTGTGATGACACTGGATTAATAAATTTAGTACACCATATCAATACAGTTTGGTATATATAAACAGGAAGTGCCTCGTATTGACCAATAAGCCTTCTACAGCTTACTTTATCTAGTTTCTTCACATCACTATCACTATCTACCCTTCTTTCCCTAACTGAAAATTACAGAATAAACTAGAATGGATGAGGTTTATTCATAAATAGAGTAAACACAATAATACATATGTTACAGCGAGATATACATTAATACTAGTAATCTTTCTAGTAAAATCTGGAAGGATTTATATATATATATATATATATATATATATATATATATATATATATATATATATATATATAAATATATATATATATATATATATATATATATATATATATATATATATTATGGAGTAATAATACGGAATACAAAGGTACAATCTACACTTGTTTACAACAGACCCCCCCCCCCCACACACACACAGCCTACACTCTACACCTGATCTCCAAGTCTAAGTCTCAAATATTAAAGACTATTGAAAGCATGATTTGGTGGTAAATAAATGGTATTATCTAGTGTTTAATGGATGAGAGATGCAGATAGAGACAGAGACCGACAGAGTGAGAAACAAAGAAACGGGAACAGAGAAAATAATGACTCCAGAGGACGAAAGTAAATTATTATAACACCTGTTTAACAAACTCTTCTGTTTGTTTTCCAGGTGGGTGGTAACAGGTGGGTGTCTAGTGGGTAGCAGGTGGATGACTATGGGGCAGTATATGTCTAACAAGTGGATGGCAGGTTACAGGCAAGTGGATGACAATATTACAGCAGGTGGATTAAAAGGCGATAGCAAGTAGATGAAAACTGGATAGTAGGCGGATGACAAGTGGATAGCATATGGATGTTGGGCGGGGGAACAGGTGGATGAAAGGTGGAAAGCCTGTGAGAGATGGTGTAGGTGGATGACAGCTGGGAGGCAGTTGACCAGCAGATATATGACAGGTAGACAGGACGCTGGTGGCAGCTGAGCAACAGGTGATGACGGGCCGACGATCATAAAAATGTTGTAGTGTTCAACTGGTGGACAGCAGGTAAAGCTTGAACAGTAGGCGGATGGGGGCGGCTAGCAGGCGGATGAGCACTAGCAGGCGGATAGGGATGGATGCTGCTACGGCTGCTGGGACGAAGATACATGAATGCTGTTAGTAACCACAATGAACCCCATATAAATCGTATGGCGATGTTAAGATGATGCTATTCTCTTAACTAACAGGTTTCTTTTTTATTATTCGTAATCAACGTTACAAATGTGACTTATTAAGAAGTAATGACTCAGAATTGTACGTTTTCTTTGCATCGGACACTAGATTAGGCTAGGTGCTTGGGTTTGCACGTTCTGATTAGGATAAAAGGTGGACTTTACACAGTGGCAGATCAAGGGAACGGACTGACTCTTAACACAAGGCAAAGAACGGCAACACATTCATAATTTCAGCGACTCTTGGATGGCAACATTTCACGGTGTTGACATAAACTAAAATAGTGACGAGAAGTTGGAAACATCATCACGATGGCAACAATATGTTATGGCAAAACTACGGTAGAAACTAAACTCTCTTTGAACAGCAGTGCCATTTTAGAACGAGAATTATTTCAGGATGGTAACATGAGTTTATATTGATGTATGTATATACCTTTTATTTGTGTCACATGTTACCATCCTGAAAGAATTCTCGTTCTAAAATTTCACTGCCATTCAGAGTTTCCACAATTTTGCCATAACATATTATTCCCATCATGATATTTCCACATATATATATTTGCACCAATTTAATACAATAACAATAGCAGAGTTGAAACAGGAAGAAAAGCAGTATTCCATACTCTTAATTGCGTCGCCATTACTCCGAAGTTTGTCTGTAATATCTTCCCCGGAACCTTCTGAAGCCTGGCCGCCGCCTCCTGCCATGGCGGCGGCGAGGCGGACGGAAGGTGTCGTCGTAGTAGTCCAATGTGGCGTATGGGTCCAACACCTGCAAGTTATGTCCAAGTTACACCATTGGAAGCACTCATTACCAAGTTATAATGACGTCCTATGGTAATAGGCTTTAAGGTTGATGGAAAATTATGAAAAAGAAGTCAAAATGAAGATTGCTAATGTATATAGATATGAATACTTGTAGAATACTGCACTAGTCAACTTATGATCAGAGTGGAAAGAGCCAAGAGGTGTTAATACCTACCCTGTGTGGTAGTGTAGGAGGGCCGTACACCGGGGCAGGCTCGTTGACTCCGTGCACCTTCTGTACTGACCCGTACTCTGGGGGGGAGGGCAAGTACACCCCGGGGGACCCAGAGTGTACAGGGGGGTCGTAATTGTAACCCTGTGGCTGTCTGTAGCTTGTTGACGGTGCCTTATACACTGTATCCGGCTCTTTATATGTTGTTGACGGTGCCTTATACTCGGATTCTGGCTCCTTATATGTTGTTGACGGTGCCTTATACACTGTATCCGGCTCCTTATATGTTGTTGACGGTGCTTTATACTCGGATTCTGGCTCCTTATATGTTGTTGACGGTGCCTTATATACTGTATCCGGCTCCTTATATGTTGTTGACGGTGCTTTATACTCGGATTCTGGCTCCTTATATGTTGTTGACGGTGCCTTATACACTGTATCCGGCTCCTTATATGTTGTTGACGGTGCCTTATACTCTGTATCCGGCTCCTTATATGTTGTTGACGGTGCCTTATATACTGTATCCGGCTCCTTATATAGTGTTGACGGTGCCTTATACTCAGATTCTGGCTCCTTATATGTTGTTGACGGTGCCTTATACACTGTATCCGGCTCCTTATATGTTGTTGACGGTGCCTTATACACTGTATCCGGCTCCTTATATGTTGTTGACGGTGCCTTATACACTGTATCCGGCTCCTTGTATAGTGTTGACGGTGCCTTATATTCAAATTCTGGCTCCTTATAGGTTGTTGATGGCGCCTTATACACCGTATCAGGCTCTTTATAGGATGTTGACGGCGCCTTATACAATGTATCTGGCTCCTTATAGGTAGTTGAAGGAGCTTTATACCCTGAATCTGGTTCTTTGTAGGATGTTGATGGTGCCTTATATTCAGACTCCGGGGCCTTATATTCTGGTTCTGGAGCCTTGTATGCAGGAGCTGGTGGTTGGTAATCATATCCTGCTTTTGGAGCCTTGTATTCGGATGCTGGAGCCTTGTATTCTGACTCTGGAGCCTTGTATGCAGGAGTTGGTGGTTGGTAATCATATCCTGTTTTTGGAGCCTTGTATTCGGATGATGGAGCCTTGTATTCGGATGCTGGAGCCTTGTATTCTGGTTCTGGAGCCTTGTATGCAGGAGCTGGTGGTTGGTAATCATATCCTGCTTTTGGAGCCTTGTATTCGGATGCTGGAGCCTTGTATTCTGACTCTGGAGCCTTGTATTCTGACTCTGGAGCCTTGTATGCAGGAGTTGGTGGTTGGTAATCATATCCTGTTTTTGGAGCCTTGTATTCGGATGATGGAGCCTTGTATTCGGACGCTGGAGCCTTGTATTCGGATGCTGGAGCCTTGTATTCTGGTTCTGGAGCCTTGTATGCAGGAGCTGGTGGTTGGTAATCATATCCTGCTTTTGGAGCCTTGTATTCGGACGCTGGAGCCTTGTATTCTGACTCTGGAGCCTTGTATGCAGGAGTTGGTGGTTGATAATCATATCCTGTTTTTGGAGCCTTGTATTCAGATGCTGGAGCCTTGTATTCTGACTCTGGAGCCTTGTATGCAGGAGTTGGTGGTTGATAATCATATCCTGTTTTTGGAGCCTTGTATTCTGATTCTGGTGCCTTATATTCGGATTTTGGAGCCTTGTATTCAGATGCTGGAGCCTTGTATGCAGGAGTTGGTGGTTGGTAATCATATCCTGCTTTCGGAGCCTTGTATTCTGATTCTGGTGCCTTATATTCGGATTTTGGAGCCTTGTATTCAGATTCTGGAGCCTTGTATTCTGACTCTGGAGCCTTGTATGCAGGAGTTGGTGGTTGGTAATCATATCCTGTTTTTGGAGCCTTGTATTCGGATGCTGGAGCCTTGTATTCTGACTCTGGAGCCTTGTATGCAGGAGTTGGTGGTTGATAATCATATCCTGTTTTTGGAGCCTTGTATTCGGATGCTGGAGCCTTGTATTCTGGTTCTGGTGCCTTGTATTCTGACTCTGGAGCCTTGTATGCAGGAGCTGGTGGTTCGTAGTTGTATCCTGCTTTCGGAGCCTTGTATTCAGATTCCGGAGCCTTGTATTCTGACTCTGGTGCTTTGTATGCAGGAGTTGGTGGTTGGTAATCATATCCTGCTTTCGGAGCCTTGTATTCAGATTCTGGAGCCTTGTATTCGGATTTTGGAGCCTTGTATTCGGATTCTGGAGCCTTGTATTCGGATTCTGGAGCCTTGTATTCGGATTCTGGAGCCTTATATGCAGATGACGGAGGGGAGTAGTCGTATCCTTTCTTCGGAGACGTGTATTCTTGCTCCGGAGCCTTGTACTCCTCTTTAGGGGCTTTGTACTCTGCTGGTGGGGCCGTATATGTGTCTGCAACAGGACTAGAGGAAATCGGGGAACTGTAACCTGCCTGCGGTGCAATGTAATACGTAGAAGAAGGTGGGGCCACATACTGGGGCGCCACTACTCCATAAGATGGACTTACTCCAAAATGAGGATTGACTCCATACGAAGGTGTCACTCCATAAGACGGCGTGATGCCAAATGATGGGGTAACTCCGTATGAGGGAGTAACTCCAAAGGGAGAGGAGTAGGTAGGATAGACTGAAGGGTTGTAGACATATCCAGCAGGAATTGGCTGTGAAGGAGAATGCGAAATGACAGAGTGAAAAGGCAAAGGAGAATGTCCGGCCGAGAGAAGAGACAGTGCTTTTTCTGCCTTTCTACGTTTTCTTTGGATATTTTTTTTCCTTTTGCTATCAATGTTTTCATCGAGAATGGTGTGAGGAGTGTTAAGCGGGCGAGAGATACGAGACAAGTGATGATGGGCGGGAAGCTTAGCATAAGTATCCTCAGTTTTGGACTCTTCTGCGACCAATTTTGTGTTATTTGTGACTCTCGTCTCATTTGTCTTCTGTTTGATAGCATCATGAATTATGGTTTCATCAATCCTCCCATCACCCAGTAAGTCAAGATCTAATGGCGCCTTGACTATCTCCTCCAGGGAGATGATCTCATTGGGGAATGTTTTCGCAATGAATTCCTCCTGGATAAAGGAGAGAATAGTAGGCTCCCTCGCGATCTTCAGGCTGTTGGAGTGCGCAGCTGGTGGTCCTACAATGGCTACAACCGCCACCATTAACGCCCACCACCGCTCCTGAAAAAGGTATTCATCTATTAATCACCCATATATCTAGAATATACTGCTGTTGTTGCCTGCTGACTGCTATAACTGCTGCCCAGTTAGGTGAAATATTAAGGTTTTTTATTATTGTTAACGTAACATTTAGGTTACAATTTGGAAGTATAACACTATGTGTAGTTAACTATTAGAGCGGTGAGACAGACATTAACAAAAGGTGTATCAAAAAATTTGCTTCTTCCTGATAGCTATGACATAATAAATGTAGTAGGTTGTCTGAGCTTTATTGGGTTATGTGTGGCCCAATAATGGATCGAAGGGCGCATCGCCAGCTTTTTGTGCGCAGGGTAGAAATCGAGCCCGAAGCGCTAGGCTTTTGTATCTATTGTAAACCGGGTAACGCCCTGCTCGATGGGTACATAAGGCAGTGGGCTAGGCTTCCCGGCGTGTTTACGGGCTATTCATGCCGGTGCCACCTCTTGGGTGCTTAATATTCATCAATCAATCAGCTTCCTGACCCACTCGTCACGCGCTCATCAAAAACCCTTTCTCTTCCCTGGTGCCATTCCTAGGTGCCACTTCCTAGCACACACGGTGCCCAGGAGAGCTTTGCCTCCTGGGCACCCTTCCAACCCCCCATCATTCGGCTTTATTATATTCAACTCATATATGCTTGCCACAACTTCTTCTAATTTGGATCTTTGTATTCATGTATACACAGATGAGACGTATAGCTTCATTTTGCAAGGTTTCAAGAGATTTCAGCTCTTTGTCTGTATACAGTGTGAGACGTAGAGCACTGTAGTCATGTGACAGTGTGTAGCTGTGATTCTATTTTGAAACCCATGAAACTTGTCGTTTTATTTTCCTCCAACCATTGACGTAAACATTATTGATGTAATTAAAATTTAGTCCTTGTATGGGCATTGTGACATTGTAACTACAATGTATAGAGATTAGAACAAATAAATGTAGCTTAAAGGCATTTTTAGTGTTACAAATACAAAAAAAATACACCGCTATTTCTATGTATTTTTAAGCAAATGTTAAGTAACGCCACCGCAATCTATTTCCGTTGGAGAGTGAGGAGAGAGGAGCATGGTGACCACTCATTACCCAACCATTGTGAAGGCCGCCCGCAGGTCAGCAGTCATCAGTGCTCCGGCAGCCAGTAAAATGCGTCAGGTGTTTTCATGGTCGTGGGTTTAACACTGAAAATATCAGGTAAGAGTCATCATCATAACCTGTAAAGTACGCAACCAGTGAAAAAAAAAACTGACAAGATAATTATGACTTGAGGTGTTGGTCACCGCAACATGGCAGCGCTGTATTTAGGTAATTCTTGAGGCATTTCGAGAGCTGGAGATTTGTGCTTTAGTCTTTAATTTTCACTCGTTTGTAACTGACAAGAAGACGCTTTATTAGTCGTTAGTTTTATTTTAAGACTGGCGCGTCTTATTCTGATAGAATTTACCTACTTAAAATTATCTGTTAGATTAAGGACCTGCCCGAAACGCTGCGCGTACTAGTGGCTTTACAAGAGTGTTAATACTGTACTATGCTATGTATTATCACAAACCCAATGTACCTTCTTGTATATAAATAAATAAATAAATAAATTATATAAATCAGGTTGCCAATTTGTTTCGTATTGACAGACTAAAGTCGATGCTAGGCTGCCAGGAACAACGTAAAATTAATTACTGTATATTAAACTGGTGGTAGCCTCGCATAGCAATTAATAGTATCCCTTGTAATGTGAGTTATTTCTCTAGCAAGCAAACGCTGGGCACGTTTTCTTGCACCTGATGCCTCTGCACACCCAACAGCAAATAGGTACTTTGGAGTTAGACAACTGTCGTGGTTTGCATTCTGTGAAAGGTCAGTCGTTGGACTTGGTATATCTTGATAAGCCTAATAGGATTCTTGTCTCTAACCTAGGAAACTCATCACACCAAAAGGTGTACCTGGCTTCTGTGTATATTACATTAAGTTTACTTAAGTATATATGGTGGTTGGCAGTTGTGGTGGCCATTATTAATAACCCTCCAGAGGTTGGAAGACCTTACGGCAGTGCCGCAGGCCGACACCAAGCACTACATTAATTAATGTCACAGTACCACAAGCGTGTTACACAAGTTCTAAGACTGAGATCATTAATTATGAACAACAGTCGTTGTTTAAGTACCAACATTATAGGGTTATTTTTAAATTGATTGAGTATTAGATGAATACTAAATCTCATCTCTCTTACAGGCGCAGACCACACACTAGAAGGTGAAGGGACGACGACGTTTCGGTCCGTCCTGGACCATTCTCAAGTCATCTCTCTTCCCTTCTCCCCCCCCCCCCCCCTTCTCCCTATCACCTCCCTTTTCCGCCTTTTGACCCTCCTATCCGCCTCTCGTTCCCTTTCTCCCAATTTTCCCCCCTCTCTTTGCCTCTCCACCTTTCTCACCCCTCCTTCCCTCTCATCCTACATTCCCCCTTCTCCTTCTCTCCTCCTAGCCCCCTTGTATTCCCCACTCTCCTCTGCATCCCACATTCTCTCTCTCTTTAAAAATTCAATATAATTAGATAAACCATTATTTTATCCATTAATATAATGGATAAACGTTAAGCTTTTGCTGTACAGTAAAAACTTCAAGGAAGACTTTTGCAACACGTGGAGAGAAAGTCAGCTTGTGACTACGTAAAATGAACATATGAACAGAGGTGAATGTTCATGAAAATTATTGTAAGAATTTTTATGAGGATAATTGAACACTTTCATGCTTCATGACACATTTGGCGAGCATGAAGAGAAACGCTAAAACAGCATCATGTTTTTTGAGGACGGGCTGCAAAGTCCTTAAAACAAAGGCCAAAGTCCATTCTATGCACGAGAACGAGAGGACAACAGAGTAACACGAGACAGGATTCTCTCTCGCACCATCCTTGGGTTTGTACAGTTATATGTGTGGATCAGAGACTTCTGTTTGTTTGACCCTTGTCTGGTGGATATTTAGGTCACTAAAAATGCGTCTTTGGGGTCGACCGCTGGATAGAATGGACTTGGTCTGAGGATAGGTTGAAGAACAACAGGTAAGCGAATGTTATCGAGTTGCTGCAGGTTCGCAGCAGATGGTCGACAGATTGCGCCAACTCTCTCAAACACACAAGTTTCCTTTGTGGTTCCTGTCGTTTTCTACACTTTTCTTCTGGCTTGTAATGCTCTTAGTTTCTCTAGTTAATCAGTCTATAATTTAATCCAGTTTATTATTATAATTTTAGCATGGACACACACACAAGATTGGTCCAAGAACGGAGAGGATTGGAGAACGAGGAAAGACTGAGGTAACTGGACTTTACTACATTAGATAGAAAACAAGAAGACATGATTGCGACGTCTAAGTTCCTAAACGACATTGGTAGATTTGATAAGGATGAAATGTTTAGTAGGTACGAGAGACCACAGATGGAAGCTTGAGACGCGGATGAGCCATAAGGCTCTAAGGAAACATTTATTTAACCAACGAGCAGTGAGTAAATGGAATATGTTCGTAACAGTGAGCTTGGAACAAATGACTGTAGCTAGGCATGGATGCTAAACTGACATTGAGCTGTAGAATATTTAATTACTTCCATACCAACACAGTACTCGAGGATTTGCATTGCTTTAAAAATTATTATGGATTCCGGAACACTGCTATTGTGCTTGCTTGTGTGGTGGAGTGCATTAGTTTAAATTATCAGGCACCATGTACACCCATCCTGTGAGTGGCTTTGTAAAATGTTGATAACCAGACCGAAACGAAACGTCGTCGTCCCTTCACCTTCTAGTGTGTGGTCTGGCCATTATACTTTAGCCACGTTATTGTGACTCTTCGCCCGCTTGTAAAATGTTACTGATGAGCATAATAGGCTCTCAATATGTGCCTAAATATTAGACTAAGCAAATTAAAACATTGATGAGAATCAACTGATTATGTAAAATCATAAATGATTTACCATTGTACACGAAAATTGTTGTTCAGTCGTAAGGGATTGTTATTATAATTATTGTTCTTACATACATTCATTGTCTGACTGCGCAATGTTAGTTTGGTGTTAAGTATTAGGCTTACGAACCTCAGGAGTGGTATATAATGCTGCGACTAAGCTAATACTGCAGTTATTATTTTCTTTAGATGAAGAAATTTAGTTTTCTTTACAGAAATAAAAAATAAAATATTAATAGATTTAAAAGGTTTTCGTACTATATTATTTATATAGTACGAAAGCCCATATTTCAGTCAAATATCAGTACAAGTTCAATATACTTACCATTGCAAGACTTAAAAGTTGCAGTCCTTAAATATCTTTTGTTCTTCAGTGTAACAAAAAACACATTAGCTCGGAGCGCTCACTAGTAGACAAAGTAATATTTTCACTTTATAATCCAAAAAGCAAATTTGTATTTGCCACCGAAAAAAAACACTAGAAAATTACACTGTTAACTTTCCTGCGCGACTTGACGCTGTGAGGATTACTTTCGCACTGACTTGAAGTGGTCAGTAATAAGGCTTATATACCGGGGGTGAGGCCCGTGAGAGGTAGTTGACAGTGGGGAGGGGGAGATGGAGAGGGGGTGCAGGAGAGAGGCATGTATTAAGACAGTCTACTGTCACTTACAAGGGCGCCCTTGTGACCAAATGCTTCAAAACACGCCGCCATTTTGGATAATATCTTGAGACTTCTAAAGTATTGTCTCAACCTTCTCAAAATATCAAAATTACTCTGTTTTCGAATTCTGAGAAGTATTACTAAACCTCTCAGTGTCTTATAATGTTAAAATGTGTTATTATTATTTAGAGGATATACACAAACGTAAGCTGATAATGAAATAATGTGGATGTATGATACACCGCCACTCAACGCTAGGCTTGGGGAGTTAACTTCATTATTATTATTAGCAGTTATTAGCGTGATCTGCTGGTGTTTTCATGACCCAACAATTAATTAATCACGTCTATTGTTATGGTCATTTTCCTCACACTACATTGAGCCAATTAAATGTTAAATGTCTAAGTAACTCAAGATGGAATTGTTTTGGAGTTAGGATTGAAGGTTCCAGGAGGTTAAAAAGCTACCACAACAGGCACTGGCCAGCCAACATGCACACCTTGTCAAAGATCACATCATTTCTACACACAACCAGACCATCTCTAGATATATCCTGACCCGCGATGTAATATAGGTTTAATGACAATGGGAGATTAGACCTATAAAAGGCACCACATATGAGGCTCTCTCATCAAATTATAAGCACGACATTACAGGGTAAGTTTATCTGGTCCTCTTGATTGGGTAATCACCTAAATCTGAGGTGGGTGATGGTTGGGGTGGATGGGTCCAGGAACTGGAGGCCAATCTGTCAGTCATAAGATGAGAGGCTGACACAGAAGCACAGGCGGAGTACAAAGACTGACACACACACACACACACACACACTGACAACAAACACATAAACAAAGAAATGTGTAAAGTTTTGACAAGATCCTGGCCACAGTTGCCATAATGGGGACATTCCTCAGGTGGCCATCACTCATCATGACCACAGCCGTTATAATAATGGTCTGGTATCATTGTGAACGTGTAATCTTGTGGCTCTTGTCAATACTCTTCCATGTGAATTGTGATCATTCTTGTCACTTGTGACAATTGGCGCGCGCCAGAGCGTGTGTGTGCATGCTATCCTTCAGGAACTTCTGGAAGTTATCTTGAGATGCATTTCGGGGCTTTAGTGTCCCCAAGGCCCGGTCCTCGACCAGGCCTCCACTTCACGTAGCAGTGTAAAGCGCTCTAAATGCCTCCTTTCAAAGGTTTATGAATGATGTTCTAACTTTTGCCTGTGTAGAGTACACTGTTATCGTTATCCTATTTATATGTGCCTCAGAAGTTAGATTTGATGTTACGTCTAATCCAGAATCTCTTTCTCGAATCGTTTCGGATCGGTAGTTTCCCCTTCTAGTAGGTAGGTAGTGAGGATGAAAAATGAAACACTTAAGCGCTAATGACGTTAGCTAAAGTGGTGTTACAGGAATCGTTATTGAGAACTGTATATTTGTAAAATATGTTTGTGGCTTGGTTGGAGATTTCAAAGCGCCATTGAGTCATGATTTCGTCGGCTTGGAGATTTTAATGCTATATGAGTAATGTTTTTTGTAGGCCCCAAACTCTGTTCTCTGCTTCGATCGATTAAAGTGGTTATGAACAGATGTCAATAGGTGGTTTCATTCATATATTCAATAAGTGATTGGCGACTAAAAAATATTAGGTACAAATATATACAATCTTTGGCTGGTATTTCATACAAATAATATTTGACTCTGTACTAAAAATATTGGATCAAATAAGACAGTATATAGTTAGGCTAAGAGTGACATGAAGTGGATTAATGGGCTCTGTGAGTGGCCCGCGAGCCGAGCTTGCTGGCCACTCACAGAGCTCGGCTTGCTGGCCACTCACAGAGCTGGGCTTGCTGACCACTCACAGAGCTGGTTATTGCGTCGTATTTCATATATAATTGTTTCATAAAGCTAGTGACCTCGGCACAAGTATAGTATAGAACCTAACTGGCTTTAACGACATTATTTATTTATTTTTATATTTATTATTATATTTATTTACATTTGTTATAATTATCTCATGAGACAACTGACAGCTGTTAGATTACCTATTGCGCTGACTAGTATAAACTTTCTGGGTATATGTAGATAAATGATCCATTATTAGTAATTAACAATACATTAGCAACTTAAATATATACATAAATATTGATCAAAATAATGAAGAAGTGGAATGAATAACGTAGTGAAAACTCTTTTTACATACACACACACACAGTTGCGAGGCGGGACCAAAGAGCTAAAGCTCAACCCCCGCAAGCATAAATAGGCGAGTTCACGCACACACACACATATATATGTGTATATTTGTGTATATATAAGCATCGCCTACAGGTGTCGGAACAATTTTCATTTAAGATATTGCAGATATATTTATAGGGAATGAAGTAGGTCATAAATATTGCATTTCTCTCGCAGCAAGTGTTTGCAATAATGATATGATGACGCAGAGCTCTTGCCTAAATCATTGCAACATGCAGTCGACAGATGGACAAGCTGCTGATCTAAACACTGGTGCAGTGAAGGATGCTTCTCACTGTTTCCCAAGATACTTTTATATCTCATGTAAGTAGGCATCCATCAGTCTCAGGAGACTATGGTGTTGTGCTCTGGGGTGGCCTCACTAGGGCGCAAAGCCAGGGTAGGTTGATATGGAGGAGAAGCTGTTACCCAAGCAGCAGGTCCTCTCTCTCCACGGCGCCGAAAGTCCCCAATGGAAAGTCCCCAGTCTCATGTAAGTCATCAGTAACCAGAGTTAGCGGAGAAGTGCTCGTTGTTCTCAGTTGTATACATAGAACACAAGGAAGCTGTAAGAAGGTGCTATACTTGTATTCAGTGAGGATGGTAAACAATAGGGAACAAGCTGAAGGCAGAAGCCATCACCATAAGTGCCAAGGAATATGTATACACGACAGACACACTAGCTATGAAGCAAGGCTCTACACTGTAGACTAAAGTGTGTACACAGGTGTTGCCCATTTGTCGGTGTATACACACACAGATTAATAAGTGTCAATGTTCAGGATTTAAGACTACTTGCTAGTTGGTAAATTAACTATTTTGGTGGTTTAATATCCTTCATATTTTGATGGGTCTTAAGACAAACATCAAGCCATTAGATATCGCTCCCTGTAGGTACAGCAACACACACACACACACACACACACACACACACACACACACACACACACACACACACACACACACACACACACGATCCAAGCACTTAAACGTGTTGTTGAAACATTTGCAATAGAGTGTGTGGATGACTGGTTGAGACGTTACGTATAATATAAGTGGTGTTATCATGGATGGAATGTGTTAACTATGCTGGTTGAGCACTCTACCCTCATAATTACCTCTGAAACCACTCAAGGAAACTCAAGGTAATCTCGAGTGATAGCTCTTGATAACAATATCAAGACCAGTTGTTGTGAAGAGTTGTTAATATAATTATGAGACGTCTATGTATATCGACATTTTGGAAGTCAAATTAATTGAATAAATTTGGAGACACAACCAATATGGCCGCATCCTCAACCACAGCTGAAACCACAAGGAAGATCACAGCTACAACTACAACCAAATGAATCCAAACAAACTTATTTATAACCACAGTGACAACTACAACCACAATTACAACATCTACAACCACAATTACAACATCTACAACCACAATCACAACCATAGCCAATGTCACAACTACAACCCGAACAATCCCGAAGCGTGACTAACCTTGCCTCTAATAACAGGTAATTTTTCCTCATTCTTATATGCACGTTCGGGGGGGGGGGATAGTAATAGTGGTAGTAGTGGTGGTGGTGATGATGGTGGTGATGGTGGTGGTGGTGGTGATGGTGGTGGTGGTGGTGGTGGTGATGGTGGTGGTGGTGATGGTGGTGGTGGTGGTGATGGTGGTGGTGGTGGTGGTGGTGATGGTGGTGGTGGTGGTGGTGGTGGTGGTGGTGGTGGTGGTAGTGGTGGTGGTGATGGTGGGTGTATCATATTAGGTGTATTTAAATACAACTGATGATGTATTTAAAGAGTATATGTTTTCTGTCATCTGTTTAACCTTCATACTTAACACCTCTCTCTCTTGGAGACTGTGTGTGTGTGTGTGTGTGTGTGTGTGTGTGTGTGTGTGTGTGTGTGTGTGTGTGTGTGTGTGTGTGTATGTGTAACATTATTTATTTGGATGTTTTTGTTGTTGGTTACTTTAATTTGCGTTTCGCTGCTTGTGGTGTGTGTGGAGAAGGCCAGCCACCCACACTGCCGCTCCCATATGCTGTCCTCTGCTCGTTTCTAATTTGGGCTTCTTGCTCATAGTCTTACTTAAAGTAATTAAATATAATCCAAGACAGCACCAGACATGTAGTGAGAACTGAAATTAATTCGTAGGTAATTCTGAATCTCCAACTTACATTCTGAAATGTAACATTCTTACATTCTGAATTTCCAACACAGAAGAGGCATGTGTGGTGTAACTGTATATTCAAGCCATTGTCAGGCGATGCTCAAGTGATATAACACGGCAAGATATCGATATAACACGATATAACACCCCTAGAGTACGCCTCTGCCCGGCTAGCTGTTACACCTATCCATACACACCATCCTTTATGTGAGTGTAGCAGTTGGAACCATGTGGGTGGTGAGAGTGGGTGGGAATGGCCAGGATGACGGCCACTAGTGGTGTAGTGAAGGATGTGGGCGGAGAGTGGGTGGGAATGGCAAAGTTTAGTGCTGTGGAGAACGGGCTGAGTAATTTGACCAAGTCAGACATCTTAATAATGACACAGACACTGAAAGCGACCAGTTCCAGCCTGCAACAGCCATAGTAACTACAAAGACCTAAAATGATGTGTTCAAATTAATACTATATCATTATTAATATTATTAACTGATAAAAGTAATAATTAACAATAATAATAAGAGTAACATCATTAATAACAATACTATTAATAATACAAATAATAATCCAGGCTGCAGAAAACAAGGAAGTGCGAGAAAAATATTACTTTACTTCTCATTTACGTCTCAAAATATTTTGACTTCTTAAAACCAAATGAGAAGCAACTTTCGTCACTAACGGTGCAAGACCGAGCAAGCGAATGTAATAAGTCACAGCGGGGCTTCCTGTCTGAGGTGTTGCATGGAAATTGCAACAGAGAGTGAGTTAAGTGTTGCAGGCGCGCAGCAGACGGCAGGAGTCTGACTGTCGATGTCATCTTGAAGGTGTGAGTGTATTGACGACGCGGAGGAGAATGTACCGCCATATTTTGTTTGCTTATGTAACGCTTTGTACGAGACGTGTCACTGTAACCTGTGCTTACCTGTGTCCACGGGAGCGGACTCTAGCTCTTGGCTAACACCTTATTTATCTATCAGGAACCTGGTGAGGTTATTTATCACCACATTCAAGTGCTCTGTCGTTTTGGCTTTTACAACTGTCAATGGTATTTTTTGTGTTCTTATTTTAGCGTTTGGGCCTCTTAGTTTTATATCAACTGGCACAGTTGGGCTTAATCTGTCGTCTTAATCTCTCCCTCTCTCTCCTTATAAACTAAGATTAGGGTATATAAGATCTGTCAACTGACTTCCATAGTAAAACCGCGGGCAAGAGCTGTTATCCTACCCCAGCTCATCTGAAGCCTGATCCTAGAAACATTATTTCACGAGAATGTATTTTGAAACTATAACAAGAGGGAACTATCATAAAGGAACATTTTCGGCATTTGGAATTTCCGGTTGATTGATATTCTTGATTATCTTGCTTATTAATTAATGAACAATGTATTACCTCTGCCTGCTGATATTATTGTCAATCTTATTAGGCTGTGTATAAAATAATGTAAATATACTTTTAATAATGAGTATTAATTACAGACTTTTGGAATGGCAATGGGGACTCTGTTAGCTTCATTGTTTTCAAACTTGTACATGGATTTTTTTGAAAATAAATTTGTTTGAAAATTTACCCCTGGAATCCTTTCATGGTTTACATGTGTTGATGATATTTTGTGTATATGGCCTACAAATGTAAATACAGACGAATTTCTGGCTAAATTTAATGATCAAGTCACCTTTATAAAATTTACAATGGAGACTGAAATTGATAAATGTTTGCCATTCTTAGATACACTTATTCGCAGGGAAGACTTTTCACTAAAGTTTAGTGTTACAGAAAGCCTACGAACAATTTATTTTATGTTCATTATTTATCAGGACATAGATATAATGTGAAACAATACATTTTTTTCTTAGTGTATCTAGAGCTCTTCGGACTGTTAGTTCAGAATTCTTGGATGAAGAGTTTAAGAATGTTGATTCTATTGGCCTCAAGCTTTGTTATCCACTGCGTTTTTTTGGGAGATGGCTTCCTCAGTAACAAATTGTAAAATCATTTTCAATATGAACATTATTAAATCTGCTTTAATACAGATTACAAAATCATGTAATTTGAACATTAGCAGTGGTTTGTATAATATGGATACATTTTTGATTGATCAGTTAACGGGCGATTTGAGTAGGATCATTGATACACATTTATCTCACTAATACCTTATTGATATTCAATTATCTCATTAAAGACATTGTACCTCGTTTCAACTCTTTCCTGCCTATATATCCACACCCACTGAGCTGCAAGTCTATCCTTCTGAAGATGTATTATTAAATACAAAAGTAGTTTAAGGAAATTTCTGTCTTAATTATATATATATAATTAAGGCAGAAACATTATATATAAATATATATATATATATATATATATATATATATATATATATATATATATATATATATATATATATATATTATTAAATATGACCGAAAAAGTAAGATTAATAATTCTAACACGAATTTTCTCAATCTTTCGTACATTTCTTTTCACTGTTGGAGGTAATTCAAAAATCAATTCTCCAAAATTCATTTTTATTTCTAGTCTGACGCGACACGAGCGCGTTTCGTAAAACTTAGTCAACAACGGCTTCTCCAATGGTTTCGTCGAAGACATCATAAGAAGGAAAGTGAAACGCCATGCAACCTCTGAAGAGACAACTAACACAACACCTATACCCCCTATTAGACTATTTTACAGGAACTTCTTTTCCACAGCTCATAAAACAGAGGAAAGGGTCCTGAAAGATATTGTTAATAGAAACGTTATCCCTACAGACAAAAATCAGAGGATACAACTGACGATTTACTATAAAACCAGAAAAACGGCCAGCCTACTCATGAGAAACTCTCCAGACACAAAGCAGAACGCTTTAAAAGAGACCAACGTCGTCTATGCCTTCAAATGCCCACTTGGGGACTGTAAGCTCAAAAAAAAACCAGTATATAGGCAAGACAACAACATCTCTTTCTAGGCGTTTAACGATGCATAAACAACAGGGCTCCATTAAGGAACATATAATTTCTTCCCACAACCAAACCATCGCCAGAGAAATCCTAGTAAACAACACAGAAATCATTGATAGATACAGCGATAGCAGGCGGCTTGACGTTTGCGAGGCACTACACATTAAGAAGTCAACACCAGCAATCAACAGCCAATTAATGCACAACTATATTCTACCCACCTCAAGACTCCGCTCCAATATAGAAGCATCAAGAAATATGGACCAATAGACTTTCTACAATCACTTCCATTTCAATACCCATTGTTTCGTGTTCTGTCTTGTGTTGATGAAATTAATACCCTATTAATGCCACCTCTTGTTCTGTCTTGTGTTGATGAAATTAATACCCTATTAATGCCACCTCACCCCATCCACCTCACTCAAATGTAGATATAAACAAAATCGGAGATGCGTAAGTTCTATTCAGTTGTGTATTTGTAAACTAAAGTCTTTGAAAATGTAATAAGTTTTACGAAACGCGCTCGTGTCGCGTCAGACTAGAAATAAAAATGAATTGTGGAGAATTGATTTTTGAATTACCTCCAACAGTGAAAAGAAATGTACGAAAGATTGAGAAAATTCGTGTTAGAATTATTAATCTTACTTTTTCGGTCATATTTAATAATATATGTCAACAGGAAAGACTGCTACCAAAATATACTAATATATATATATATATATATATATATATATATATATATATATATATATATATATATATATATATATATATATATATATAATTTATAGGGTATCACCCCATGAATTATATACTTTTATTATTACTTTTATTGTCAACTAATATCATAATAAATTTGGGAAGTATTTTTGTCTCTTAAAATCAACATAATTAGTTCTGAAGTCAGTGTTTTTGTGATGTGTTATGGCTTTGGTTTTATGTGGGCCAGTGTTGTGTTGTGAGGCCATAATGTCTATAATTATAACGTGAGCAATATGTAGCAAGCCTTATGATAATTTTCATAAGATAATTAGAGTTGAAATGTACTTCATATATTATTCAGACATGTTTGCCACCTCGGTATCTCACTTCATTATTTTGCATCTGTTTTGTAATATTTTTGTCTCTACCGACAATAACCTTTTTTATCACCCAATCCTTCAATAATTGTTCTACTAAAATAATACGAGATCATCACATTTCTTAACATAAAAATATCTTAAATATTTTACCGCCCAAATATAAAAAAATTGCTGAAACTCTTAACTTATTATCTCTAAATTAAAGTCAAATAATATATCTCTAAGGAAACGTGAAATAGCCAAATATTTCCGCAATAACTACAAAAACATACGTTTTCCGCCAGATCATCATTAAAAAATGTATTTTCCAATCAAAGATGAAAGAAATACTTTCCCGCTTAAGCTAACAAACGCCATTTTTCTCTACCAAACACTTGCACGCCCGGGTGGTGGGTGGCCACCTCTGGCACGCCCGGGTGGTGGGTGGCCACCTCCTGCACGCCCGGGTGGTGGGTGGCCACCTCTCGCACGCCCGGGTGGTGGGTGGCCACCTCCTGCACGCCCGGGTGGTGGGTGGCCACCTCTCGCACGCCCGGGTGGTGGGTGGCCACCTCTGGCACGCCCGGGTGGTGGGTGGCTACCTCTGGCACGCCCGGGTGGTGGGTGGCCACCTCTGGCACGCCCGGGTGGTGGGTGGCCACCTCTGGCACGCCCGGGTGGTGGGTGGCCACCTCTGGCACGCCCGGGTGGTGGGTGGCCACCTCTGGCACGCCCGGGTGGTGGGTGGCCACCTCCTGCACGCCCGGGTGGTGGGTGGCCACCTCTGGCACGCCCGGGTGGTGGGTGGCCACCTCTGGCACGCCCGGGTGGTGGGTGGCCACCTCTGGCACGCCCAGGTGGTGGGTGGCCACCTCTGGCACGCCCGGGTGGTGGGTGGCCACCTCTGGCACGCCCGGGTGGTGGGTGGCCACCTCTGGCACGCCCGGGTGGTGGGTGGCCACCTCTGGCACGCCCGGGTGGTGGGTGGCCACCTCCTGCACGCCCGGGTGGTGGGTGGCCACCTGCACGCCCGGGTGGTGGGTGGCCACCTCTGGCACGCCCGGGTGGTGGGCGGCCACCTCTGGCACGCCCGGGTGGTGGGCGGCCACCTCTGGCACGCCCGGGTGGTGGGCGGCCACCTCTCGCACGCCCGGGTGGTGGGTGGCCACCTCCTTCACGCCCGGGTGGTGGGTGGCCACCTCTCGCACGCCCGGGTGGTGAGGGAGAGGATGGCCTCCTTTCGCGCGCAAAGCCGCACCATATGGCGTCGTCTGCAGAGGTCAACACGTGACCAACAGCGAACAAAATCAGCAACAGCTCCGGGGAGCTTAATGGGGTGAAGGTGTTGGGAGGGGAGAGGGTGATGGGAAGGGGGAGAGGAAGAGGGTGATGGGAGGGGGAGAGAGAGGGTGATGGGAGGGTAGAGGGAGATGGTGATGGGAGGGAGAGATGGGGGGTTGAGGAAGAAACTGGGGGAAGGGCGGCCTTGGTGTGAAGTTCCCAATTCATTATTCATACCTGGCATATAGTTTGAAGAGGGATGATGATGAAGATGATGATGAAGGTGATGGTGGTGGTGATAGTGGTTGCCTTCATAATGATGATGGTGGTTATCGTGAGGGTGATAGTGGCTACAGTGATGGCGATATAGTGTGAACAGTGTTGGTAATGCTTACCAAACCGTGACTATAGAACATAAGAACATAAGAACAAAGGTAACTGCAGAAGGCCTATTGGCCCATACGAGGCAGCTCCTATTCCTTTATTCCTATTCCTATTCCTAAGGGAGTATAAGCCCATGTTGAGGAGACGAGCTCTAATTAAGACTAAGATTAAGCCCCCAAAAGGTAGCACGGGCATGAATGGCCGGTAAGTGGAGGCCCTTTTGAGCCATTACCAGTATCAAGAGCTGATAATTGAGATCTGTGGAGGTGCGACTGCACCCTGTGTGACAGATGTCTCCCGTGAGCGCTAATTAAGCTAGTGTGACCATATATACCACCTGGAAGGAAGCTGAGGAGAAACTATAAGTTGTAATGTGCCCGAGTGATGAACGATGCCCAACAGCCTCTTGCACCAGCGGGGGTGGACAGCCTACCTTGCAAGACAGGACCCGGCGCCCTACCGTCTGGTCCAAGGACACGGTCTCCAGTGACTAACACGCCACAGTACCTGGGTTGCCAGCTCTAAATTGCTGAAAGTAGCGAGCTGACGGTCTAAAAGTAGCGAAGTTGTAATAAGAGTAGCCTAATTCTTTTTAGTGAATGCTATGGGTTTCAAAGTAATATATTTTGATATATAAAGTACACTACACGATGTTAATTGTTTTATTAATATTATTTCTGCACATACACACACACACATATAAAATCATATATTGATTTTTTGCCGCCAGAGGTGGATATAGTTCATTAAGCATCCCCTTATTCAACTAGTGAGTGGTAGTTTGTTGTGCACTCCGAACCCCCGACCAGTTGTGTAACTGCAAGCCTAGTATGAACGAGCCTAGCAACCCCATTGAATTGAATTGAAATAAGTTTATTGAGGTAAAATACACACAAAGGGATGAGGTAGCTCAAGCTATTCTCACCCCGTTCAGTACATCGTGTTAATACATACATATAAACACATCACAAACAATAAACATATTACCAAACATTCTGAGAGATAAACATCTACATTTCCACCTTTACACAAGTTGTATGGTACCAGACGTACACAAATACTTTTATGACCATTAATGTAATAGTATTATTAAAATAATAATAATACAGCTGATGCCATCTGTCGGCAGAAGAGAACACTATCAACTGGCTGGTCAACAGTAGCCATAAGATACAGCTTACGCCATCTGTTGACATCAAATTGCACTTATAACAAATTTCCTACAAAATACAACTAGCGCCATCTCTTTTTTTCCCAACGCACTATAAATAACCAAACAACCCATAAGGTGGGTTGTTGTGCTCGGGTAGGAGGTTCCTAGCTCCGCCCACAGATGGTATGGGGTGCATAATAAATGGCATATCATTGGTAGAAACTCTTTGTTGACATTCACACAACAGCCAATCACAGGAAGGGATCAGCTAAAGGCTCCATCCACTTAATAAATCATGTTTATTCAGCACACCATCCTTGCTTATGACATTCTGCTTCAACTTTAATCTACCTAAAAAGTGAAATGTTAAGTATTTAAAAGTATTAATACAGTGATAATTAAATACTGCAGGATGTAACGAGTGTTACAGAAACATGGGCTGGCTACCTGACTTGTGACGTCATCAGTGGGGGTTGCCTCACAAATAATATCGACGATACAATGCCTCCGCCCTCTTTTTGGTCTACATTATTCAGTTAGATGGAAATTTCTGTCTTGTATAAAACAGAAATTGTTGTTCTTTTGCACAACAACAAGGTTATTGAGCAAAAGGACGTATATCTTATTTTGCATTTTATTCATATAAGCGTTGGCATTCCCCGCAACAGCCAATCACAGGAAGGTATTTGTTGGAAACTCTGCCTTCAACAAAGTTGATTCCTAATGAACTCTAACAATAAATTCGTTAATAAACGAGTATTTAGGGTCAAGCTACAGATGAACATTATAGGATAACGGTGTTTTAGCTTGCAGCTTAGTTAGACAGAATCCCTGGTCTTAATTTCAAAAATAAAGAACTAGAAAGCGTATTTTATTGCTAACTTTTCGAGAAATAAATCCCAGCCTCATATTTGCGAATATTTATGCATTGACTTTTTGGCTTAAGTTCTTATCATAATCCCTTTTGCAATCTCAACACCATCTGGCTCGTATCTTGTAACTATCTTCGTTACTTAGCCTCAAAACCTTACATTTGTCTTACATATCCTCAACAGTAGATAAAAAAAAAGGTAATCGCAGAATTCTAGTTCAAGTATGTTTATTGAGATAAGCAATAAATACGTCTCATTGTAACCCCATTACCTGGGTTTACATTTCTTATTATGTGATTTTGGCAACTGTTGCCATTTTTTAATTAATGCATTTAACTGAGATCAAGACAAATGTATATTTCTAAATTAAATGTAAATTTCATTAGTTTAAAAGAATATAATCTATATAAAGTTTAAAAGAATATATATATATACGAACCTTTTGTATATACGTATGCGCTGGTTTGTGTTCGCTGCTGGTCTCGTCTTCCAAGACACTATTATGACCAAAATCGAGGCAACAGAAGTTGATAATAAGTTAAGAATATGAATAAATAGATGGCACATTATCATATAATTAGCACATGAATTCAAATAATATTTAATAATAATAATTAATCTTATTTACAAGTTACAATGTGTTGGTGATATTAATTAAGTAATTGCAGTATTTTAGTTACCTAATACCAGCATGGTATAAAGCCTTATTATAAGCTACCAGACGTATAGATCAGTGTTTAAAGTAATAATAATACATTATTATTAATGTAATAATATTATTAAAATAATAATGATATTATTAAAATGATAATAATACAGCTGATGCCATCTGTTGGCAGATAAGAACACTATTAACTGGCTGGTCAACAGTAGCCATAAGTTACAGCTTACGCCATCTGTTGACATCAAATTACACTTATAACAAATTACCCCAAAAATACAACTAACGCCATCTGTTGCTTTTCCAACGCACTATAAATAGCCAAACAGCAACCCATTAGGCGGGTTGTTGTGCTCGGGTAGGAAGTTCCAAGCTCCGCCCACAAGATGGGTATAGGGTGCATATTAAATAAAATGGTGGCATATCATTGGTAGAAACTCTTTGTTGACATTCACACAACAGCCAATCACAGGCCGGGATCAGCTATAGGTGCCATCCACTTAGTAAACCATCTTAGTTCAGCCCACCAGTCCTGCTTTTGGAATTCTGCTTTAACTTTAATTTACCCCAAAAAGTGAAGTGTTAATTATTTAAAGTGTTAATAAATTGATAATTAAATATTGCAGGATATAACAGATGTTATATAAAAATGGGCTGGCTACCTAACTTGTGACGTCATTATTGGGGGTTGCCTTGACACAAATAATGATACACTGCTCTGCCCTCTTATTCGAGTAAATTATTCAGTTAGATGAAGATTTCTGTCAAGTGCAAAACAGAAATTGTTGTTCTTTTGTGCACAAGGACCTATATTCTTAGTTTAAATTTTATTCATAAAAGAGTGTTGGTATTCTCCACAACAGCCAATCACAGGAAGGTATTTCTGGAAGCTCTGCCTCCTTATGGACTCAGTACATCGCTCTAGCTCATGGCTCTCTGTTTCATCTCTTGTATATACAAACTATGACTTTTTTCGATTACTGTTATAATTAATAATATGAGATATAAAAGTTTTTACACAAAATGGCTAAATTCTGCCATTAAATAGACTTTGTTTGGTATACTTACAAACATACACCAATTTATTACCATTCATCCATTATTAATTTCAAATGTAATGTATACTGTATTTTTTTCCTCTCGCCATTGCTTGGTGCAATACTTGAAAGTTGTCTATTTATTTATCGATCTATCTATTATCTTGTATTTATATTTACAAGTTTCTGTGCTTGGAAGAAAACTCTGCTTGAATTGGAACTAATTTATTAAATAATATTATTTAGTATTAATTAATATTTACAATTATTATTAATTACAATTATTTACAGCTTAGTTACTTTCATGTAACTCGCAATCGTACATTCTTAACATTAATAGCCCAAATTAGCACATCTTGCTTTTAAATTAGCCCAAAAAAGTAGCAAGTGGCGAAATTAAAAATATGAGAACGCGGGGCTCTCAAAAGTAGCCCAATTCGCTATTTGTAGCCCAATCTGGCAACACTGTCCACACCTCGAGCAAACTTAATATGTTTATTGTTTGTGATGTGTGTCTATGTATGTATTAACACGATGTACTGAACAGGGTGAGAATAGCTTGAGCTACCTCATCCCCTTGTGTGTATTTTACCTCAATAAACTTATTTCAATTTCAATTTCAATTTCGAGCAAACAACATAGCCTCAGACCATAAACAAGCACGCTTTAGGCCACAAACAATCCCTTCAAATCTTTCCTGATATGACAGTTCGCCTAGTTCTTGGAGGGGTTTTCAAACTGACTAGAACCTATTCTTAAAAAGATATTTTCCCTTTTCCAGGTTAGGTTATGCTTTGAAATTGAAATTGAAATAAGTTTATTGAGGTAAAATACACACAAAGGGATGAGGTAGCTCAAGCTATTCTTACCCCGTTCAGTACAGCGTGTTAATACATGCATATAAACACATCACAAACAATAAACATTACCAAACATTGTGAGAGATAAACATCTACATTTCCTAGGTTATACTTTGTAGCGAGTGAGGTCACACGAGGACCTCAGAACCAACACTGCAAACCAGATACAACAGTTTCAAGCAATTCAATAACAATTATTATTTATATTATTATTACTATTATTGTTGCTACATTTTATAATTATTTATAATTATTTTAAGTCAGTATATATGTTGTTTAAGGTCGTTGTGTTTGTAAACAAGGTAACGTCACAGAATACGAGCGTTGATTGGTTGGTGAACAAATGACGTCATAAGAGGAGACTCCTGGTTGGTGGTTCAAGAGACTCATGTCGGCCTAGAGGAAATCTCTCAGGTATGCTTCGGCATCCGGTAATTGGTATAGGTTGCAGTTAATAACTGGCTGAGGAGCTTGGGACGGGAACCACACGATGTCTTGAAGGTTGAGATGATCTGGATGTAGACGGAGGTGGACAGGTGTTATTATTAGCACTGAAAGACTATAATACTATAACTCCTATTTTAGTAATTCGACGTATTTTGAATAATTATAGTTTTCTACTAGATTCCTGTAGTTAAACAGAGGGATAATATATGGAGAGTGTGCAGGTAGGAAAATGGTATTTTAATATTTGCTGTGTGAATTGGAGGAAGGAGAGGGGGTGCTAATAGCATTTTGTTCAGGTATATGGTACACATATTTTTTATTCCTAAAAGTTTATATTTAAAGAGACTTTGTACATTTGGTGACTGTTTAGTCCACCCACAATAGGTGGTAGGATTTTTGCATTTAACCAAGTACGGTCCAATCATATACAGGCGTTATGCACAAGTGTTTAATGTTTATCCAGTTAGAAAAATAACCAGGACAAATGTGGGGACGTTTGACAAGCCGCCAGCTTCCTGTCTTCGTCAAGGCCACTAGTGTGTTATTGGCTCTTGGGTAAATTCAGGTAAAATATAGTAGTCTTTAAATTGTTAGAAATGCATATGTTAAATTGAGCTGGATTAGATTATATTAGGCTGGGTTGGGTCACATGTAGGGTAAAGTCCTAATGAAAGAAAACTACAGGCATACCTCAGTTTAAGAGTTTAATTGGTTCCTGGAGACGCCTCGTATTCCGAAAACTCGCATTCCGAAGCTAATTTCCCCATAAGAAATAAAGGGAAATGAATTACTCCGTTCCTGACTACCCCAAAAACCCCACATCAAACTAAATTTTTATACCTAATTCATCTAAATAAACCTACAAAACTATGTTCCAGTTATTACTTACCTTGCTGTTGAGTGCTGTAGGCATATGGAAGATGGTGAGGAGGGGGGAGGAGGAGAGGAGTTACTGTTTGGAAGGGGAGTCCCCTTCCATTATCACATCAGGCAGTGAAGACCTTTCTGGTGTGCTCTCCCTGGGACGTTTTATCTGAGTGCCACTAGGTCCTGGTTGAGGCTCACTGCTCGATTTCCTCACCACAAATCTATCCAAACCCTGGCTTTCTCACAAATAATGGCCTCCGAAACACTGTCACCCCTTAACTCCTTGTCGTGTATCCAAATTAATAACAACTGTTCCACTTCTTCAAGTATTTGTGGTCTTTGTTTTGTTATTGTTCTGACTCCTTTTGCCACTTTAGCACTCATAATCTCATTTTTCTTCTTAAGTATAGTGCATATTGTTGATGTGGCTTTGTTGTACTGCCTACAAAGTTCAACAACACGTGTACCGTTCTCATGCTTCCGAATGATCTCTTGTTTCTCCTCTATTGTCATCCTCACATGGGCTCTCTGGCCTTTATCCTTACCACTGGCTTTCTTGGGACCCATGGTGAGATATATAATAACAAATTGTATAGTCAAATCACCAAAAATCCAACAAAACACTGAAAATCCGCGAGAAGAATTGATGTGGGGTAGTCACTGGGCACGAGACAATGGTAAACTGAGGGGTGGAGGGGCGACGATCGCCGAACCGCCACGCGCTAGGTCGGCCTGTACGCGTATCAACAAACTCGCGTCCCGAGGTAACCCTCGCCTTCCGAGACATATTTTTCGAGGAAATCCTGCTCGTCTTCCGAAAAACTCGCATACAAGGACACTCGCATTCCAAGGTACCACTGTACAGACTCATGAGTTTGATGGTGGTACTCTTATAATGATGATCATGTTGACCAGACCACACACTAGAAGGTGAAGGGACGACGACGTTTCGGTCCGTCCTGGACCATTCTCAAGTCGACACAATTGACTTGAGAATGTTCCTGGACAGACTGAAACGTCGTCATCCCTTCCCCTTCTAGTGTGTGGTCTGGTCAACATATTTGAGCCACGTTATTGTGACTCATCGCCTGCATGATGATCATGATAGTGCTCTTATAATACCATTGTACACTACAAAAGATAGATTGATAGATGTTCTGAATGTGTCATTTTTGTTTTCTCAATATTTTGAGTATTGCAGATACAGTACTGTATTCTATAATGTAATTCTTGTTTTTGTCATTTCAGCTCACTCAGCACAGAGTACTCAATATGTGTATTGGACCCTTAAAACGAGTATGTCACTGGGGGCCGCTTGTTGCCCTGGGTATGTCGCATGCAGCTCATGTTTATTTTTATCTCGTGCATTAAGCAGTTGCCATGTCATTGTATAGATCATCTTGAAAATATGCTATTGTTAAAAAATTTATACAGGTTAAATCCAATACAATGCAAGAGTAATATTGGTTAGTTGTTTTAAGGTAATTAGACTGTGATAACATTTGACTAGTTACTTTGAGAAGGTAGGTAATCTACATGTAATCTTATTTATTTTACTAAACATTATTTGTGTAGACTATTGGTTAATGAAATGACTCTAATATTTCATTATTGGTATGCATATGTGTGATTTTAGGATTGACTTATGGAATTAAATTGTGTTTTGCAAGAGTAATGGTTTTCCTGAATTTCATACCTGTGACACTTTTGTTTCCTCAGGAATAATCAAGTCAGTAACATTTGCAACAGTGAGTTGCCTCTCTCAGTGGTGGCCTCCACAAGAGTCCTGGGGTGGGACAACCCTATTTTTCACCTTCATGAGTTGTGCCATTCTTACACTGTATTGCTTCTTGCACGCCATGTACACTGGGCCAGGGACTTTGCCTCTCAAATGGCTGCCGGTTAGTTTACTGATGCTCTGGTTTATAGATCTTTACCCATACAATCCATATATTTATAATTACTCAACCATGCAAAACATAGCAACATACCTCACATTTCCCTTCACTGTCATTTACATGCCCTTCTTTAGATTCACCAATTTATTATTACTTTATATGCTTATTTTGAGTGTTTTGGAACTTATTAAACCATTCTGTTTAATATATCAATTAGTGATGGTTGTATATATATATATACGGTCGTTGAAAAAAAAATACAAGAAATCATTTGCCATTACCCCTAGATATTTCGAAATATTTTTACAGAGTCCAGCACAGATATTTACCTTCTAAGCTTTCATCCTTTGACTTTCTACCTTCTCTCTGTGCACTTATTTTCAGCAATGTTGTTTTACAGGTTCTATTCTGTAGACTGCTCTTTTCTTATTACTTGTCAGTGATCTTCACTGCATATTTCATACTATCCATTTTTATGTTGATGGTAACTGTGGCCTCATTCTCAAATTTCAGTTAATTTTAGTCCTTCCTTTGGAGCCCTCACAGAATCTCACTCTTCAATTCCCAAGGCTGTGCACATGGGAAAAATTTTGTCTTTTCATTAACCTATTCTAAAAAACAATTACCATCACTTGCTGTAAAATATTTTCCACTTACAGGTCACACCATATGACTGACATTTTGATAAATTACATTTTTATTGTATGGTAAATATAAAGCTTGAATTGTATTTTTGAATTGTTGTGATTTTTATAACATATTTATTAAATGTTTAGCTAACCCTATAGAAGTTGATTAATGATGACATTTTATTTAGTAAGCAATGTTAAGAAATAATATGAATTTGAGGTAAGGTTTTTGCATTTATTTTGTTTCACTTTTAAATTTTAGTATTTTATATTTATTTATATAAATGGCATCTACTTCTGCATGATATTAGAAAATGAATTCAGGATTTTGTCCTATGCTGTATTGGTATGAATTATGTTTGCAGGAAAAGGAAACCGACAAAGAGTTTCTTCAATTCTGTGGAACGTGTGAAGGGTACAAGGCTCCTCGCTCACACCACTGCCGCAAGTGTGAGTTACAGCTCCTACATTTTGCACGTGCACCAGCTGGTATTAGTTCCTGATTAATTATTTAATTTGAGTTACATTGGCACTTAAGTACCTATAGTATTCCTTCAAAATATTTAGCTGAATGCATAAATGGGCACAGTTGGTCTATGGCTGTTCTTAAAGGTCTCAAGGTTAATGCAGCGTTCAAGCAGGATACAAATGTCTAGTATGTTTTTAGGCTGCTTTGTGTACAGTATACTGGCCTAGTGTAGAGGAAAACAGATTATTTCCTATCAGTATGATTAACTTCACTTATTCTTATTTTACTGCCCAGGGGCCAGATTCACGAAGCAGTTATGCAAGCACTTGCGAACCTGTACATCTTTCCTCAACCTTTGATGGCTTTGATTACATTTATTAAACAGTTCACAAGCATGAAAACTTCCCAATCAAGTGTTGTTATTGTTATAAACAGCCTCCTGGTGCTTTGGAGCTCATTAACTGTTTAATAATTGTAAACAAAGCTGCCAAAGATTGAGAAAAGATGTACACGTTTGTAAGTGCTTGTGTAACTGCTTCGTGAATCTGGCCCCAGAAAACTTAGTATATTTGACTGTAATAACAATTTTGATAAGAATTTTCATATTACCTCCATTATTCAAATACTTACTTGAATAATGGGATAAATCATTTGGGTGAGTGAAGATGCTCTGTATGTGCCTCCTAAATCCTTATTCCTTTAGGTTGTAGCTTGTAATATTATACAAGTAATGTATTCCTTGAGTATAAAAGGAACTAAAGGAATGAATATTTTTAACTTTGTACTCTTTCCTCAATGTAAAGGTCTCATTGCTAGGAATGATGGACACAACTTTCACAAGCCAGCGACTTCTTGTCCCCGACGAGGCTACCACAGATGGCTCACGAATAAATGATTATCTTTAACAGGTGGACGCTGTGTGATGAAGATGGACCACCACTGCCCGTGGATTAACAACTGTGTTGGTCATAAGAATCATGGCTCTTTTACACTCTTCCTTCTGTTTGCTGTGCTGGGATGTGCTCAGGCATCTGTGGTGCTTGCTTTGTCCATCTACCATGCCATACATAGGGTCAGTGTACCTTGTCATATGTAATGTCATTGATCTATTTCTCCATTTACCATGGCAAATATAAGGTCACCTAAATATTTTTGAGTAGTATTGTTCATCTGCTTCTGGAGGGAGTGTATAATTAGCTACTTAACCTAGTAAATGGTTGCAGGTTCCAGGCTGGTGGCCTGTTGTCAGCCACATACAGCCTAAAACAAGAACTAGTATATGCTGTATTGAATAAAACTATATCCAGAGAAATACCAGGACATCTTCAAAGATACACATTTATATGTAATGTAACTTATATGTGGAAAATAAATATTATAATAAATGAAACAATTATTTTTCATGTTATTTCTGCTGGGAGCCCCTTGTGGCTTCCTGAAGCTGCAATCTTGAGTTGCTTTAGGCCTTCTGGGGTCCACAAGCCAAAATCTGGCCCCCTCTAAAGAGGCACAAAGAGCAGTGGCACTATGATCAAATTGTAAGTGAATTTTAACAGGGTTTTCTTCCCTGTGTGCTCCCTAGCTCTAGCTCCTGTGTGTAAAGAGGCTTGCCCTTGCGCTGTCAGGGTTCTTTTCCTTGGAGCGTTCGTGGTTCGTTCCCTTGGAAGACTTCCTCGCTTGTGTAGCCCTCGCCCTAGGTAAGTCTGTTTGTTTTTTACTTTGCCTTCCCTATTTTGGCTGGCAAAATGTTTTTTGGTAAATTTTTAGCTAGCAGGAAGCACTGGAGATTTCGCAACCTAACTAAGGCATGCCAAGGTCGGCCTTCCCAGCCTCTGGTGAGTTGGGTTGGTCTATTTATACCAGTTCAAGTGTCTATTTGACTCTTTGTTTACTGTTTCTTCAATAATGAGACTTCCTTTCTTAAAAAAACAAAACAAAAACAGGAGGACCTGTTTCCTAATCAGGGTTCTGGCATAGCGATCCCAGTGCCTGGGATTCCTGCAGAGCCATTCCCTGCAAACCCTGGAAAATCCTCGCAGGTTCAGTGGTCCATTGATTGTCTGCACTGAGCCTGCACTCACTTTGAGTAAATTCAAGGGTCACGGCACCTTCCTTTTTATGCGGTGCCATTCTCTGACTGCGAGGCTCTCGTGGTAGGCATCATGTGCTTTGTCCAGTGAAAGCTCTGCACCATTAGCTTTCTATCGCTACTTCTACTTGGGAGTACTCATTTTGGGTTGATCTGGTTCCCTGGTCCCTTGTTTCAGGGCCTGTATTTCTCAGGTCATCTACAGTGTTATTTGATTTGACCAGCCTGCAGTCTACCCTCATGCCCATGATGTTTGTAAGTTTGCCACTCTGTCGGCTTTGTTTACCAATACAGTATGTCTTCGGCTGATATTCAGGTGTGGAGGGTTTTGGCGGTCAAACAGGGTTCTGACAGCCAGGTATTGTCAATGTTCCTCCTCCTCGAAGGCCTTGTGTGGCCTTGGGTTGGGATTTGCATCCCATGGTTTATTCTTCGTTGTGATAGCTATGGTGCTCCTTCCTCCCTGGTTGGTCCCCTTGTTTACCTTCTCCATGGATAGGTAACTTTAGGGAGCCACTAGGGGCTCCCCTCAGAAAACTGGCATTGAATGTAAGGAAACCCCCAATTTCTGGGTGAGCCACAGTGGCTCCTTGACTCGCTCCCTTCCACAGGGAGTCGGAGGTGGATTTACCATCATCATAGAACTGAAGGTGGAACAGCTGGCTGACCCAGTTTGCCCCGCATTCTACCCCCTAAATGATGGGGGGCGGGGGTGAATGAGCTTGTGTTAGTTTCTAACTTTTTGATCATTTGTTTACATTGTTAGTGGACTTATTTTGGCAAATTTGAGACATGAACATTTCCCTATAATCAGGAGTGGTGTGTTTTCCCTTGCTGATTTTGTCAATGCTTTCCTGATGGTGGCAGACATGCTTAAAATTCACTGAAAATTTGTTCAGAGTGCCACGGTTCTCTGCACCTCTTTAGTGGAGGCCAGGTTCTAGCTCAGTCTAGCTTATAAAGATAAAATCATATTGCCCAGTTGTAATGAAAATAGTACAGTTGGCTTTGGTCTCAACTCACAATCAAGGATCCTGGGTTAGATTCCCAAACATGATAGAAATGGTTGGGCACATTTCATTTCACCTAATGCCACTATTTGCCTATTGGTAAATACCTGCCTAGGAGTTAGGCAACTGGTGTGGGGTTGTATCCTAAAGAGGGTCAGTAGTTTAATTTTGGGAGACCTCAATATAAGCCTAAAGTAAATATACATGCACACGCTTTGTCCCCATCAAAACAAATTAAACTGTATGAAGAGTTTGTGAAATTTTGTTGGGTTTAGTTTTATTCAATGCTGTTGTCAAGAACTGTTTGTGCTAGTGAATGTTGTAAAGAGGCATACAGTACTGTATAATTTTGGGGACTACCATATACCAACAAAAATCTTTAATTGATTTTAAGATCTTTGGAATTTGGTTTGGTTATTACATCATTTAGAAATTTTCATGTTAAGCCTTAGAGATGGTAATAGTGAAAGAATTTGAGGTAAGAACATAAAATAAAAATATTAAATGAGAATAAACTTCAGTGAGGTAGTGAACGTATTTTTATAAGTTTTTGTATTAAAATAGCAATTAGTGCCATTGTGATCAGAGTACAGTATTTCATTTCGGTAAACTGTCATGGCAAGTGATTATTAGGCTGAATGGACTTTCATGTATTGTCTTAACTTCCAAAATTATATAATTATCCTTGTATATTTTCTCTCCATGAGACCAACATGAATATCTTTTATACCGCAGACATGGTACATCTACTACGGTACTGGGAGGGAGCCGATGATTTACATGAGCTTGTGGGGGATGGTGATTTGCATGTTTGTCCTGGGTCTGGCTATTGGTGTCGTGCTGGCTGTGGGTATGCTCCTCTACTTCCAGGTTAGTCAGCCCCTCATGTGGTACATTGATTCCATGTGCCCACAGTGTGTGTGTGTATCTCAACACCTTACTCCCTCCCATAACCTGATGGGGAACTCCTGGGAGCTCCCCCATCAGGTTATGGCCACAATAGAGGATTCTCCAGGTGGTTTTATTACTTCACAAGTCTTTCACACTTTTACACACTTTTCCAGAAGTATTTATTTGATTAAATATATATTTAGGTAAGCGGAAAAATCCACAGAGAAATGGAAAAGAGAGATGAACGTTTCGGCCGATCTGGGAGATGTCAACACCGGACTATTTACCTAATATATTTAGGTAAATAGTTTACCTAAATAATATAGAGCTCCCCCCTTTTCCCTCCAGGGTAGGGAAAAGAGGGAGCTCCAGACCCCCGTGTTGGTGATCCACACCCTAGTTCTGAGGCTGGATATCAAAATACACGAAAACCGCTGACCGGAGGGAGGGAGGGTTGCCGGGAGCTTCCGGGACTCGCCCAGAAAATGGTGTTTCATTACATTCAACGCTGGTTTTCTGGGGGGAGCCTCCACGGCTCTCCGGAGCTACTTCACCAAAGACGAAAAAAAAGGGGACTTACCTGGGAGGCGGTCGGTGCTCACATCTCAACTCGATGTCGAGACAACTGGCTGCAACTGCTGACCCAAAGCAACACAGGCCCGACTAGGCCAGGAAAGCACGAGGTAGCATGTAGCCAGAACCATGTTCATCCGCCAAAAGCCTCGTGCCCGAATGTCAACCCAAGACATGTTACCAAAGATGGTAGCAAGAGCAGCAAACTTACGAACGTCATGGACACGGGAATAGACCGCAGGCTGGCTAGACTTAATAACCCTGCGAACGACCTGAGAGACCCGCAGCCATGAACAGGGAAGAAGGGAAACCGGATCAACCCAAAGCGCGTCTCCAGACACAGATTCTGTGGCGCACAAATAACGGCAGCTAACCTTTCCCTGACCAGAGTTTGAACCATTGCACTGCTTACCTTGAATGGTTTGTTAACTTTCACTCTTGTATTTTCCATGTTGGTACTGTATGAGTGAAAATTATAGTAACCTTAAAACACTGCAAGCCTTTCCAGTGTTTCAAGTTGCTGATTTGGTCTGTTATAAGCTTCTTGGTTTTCACATGGCATAGTGACTTCCTAGTTCTGTTTTCAGACTTGGGAGTTCAGGCGGTTTCCATCAGTTAAAACATGAACATTGTCTCTCATTTTTAGTGTGATACGTGTACAATCTGACTTTTCTGCCTCTTTCATGATATTTAGCAGTAGTTGCTTGGCTTACTAAACTGTGGCTATACTTAGTCCTCTGGCATAGGGTCACTGCAGTCTCTCTTTGCTGCCATTTTATATTGGTGGCACTGTTTATTTTGACTTAGTTCTTTTCCATTATGAAATACAGTCGAGTTTGCTATTCTCAAAGATTACACTCGCTTTCACTCCTTCCACTCTTGCTTACAGGGTGCTGCCTTGCAGTGCTTACAGCAGCAGCCTCTTAGTAGTTATAGTTCTCTGGAATGTTGATGAGGCAACCAAAAAACAAACCTATGCACTGGCCTCACGAACACCATCCATTTCCGCCTATATATATATATATTTTTTGTACCACTCGGTACGAATTCTCAATCGACTTGAGAATGGTCCAGGACGGACCGAAACGTCGTCGTCCCTTCAACTTCTAGTGTGTGGTCTGGTCAACATATTTCAGCCACGTTATTGTGACTCATCGCCTGCACCACTCAGTAGCTCCCACATACATTAGCTCTTGTACCACAGAGACATCCTTAAAACAGGCCTCTGAACTTATGCACATGAAGACCAGATTCTGATGTACTTATAGATTCAGTGGGAGCATAGTGATCCAAGATCAACCCAAAACCAAGAGAAACTGTGCATAAAGTACAGGCAGAAGAAAAACAAACAAGGTTAAGTGGGGTTAGTGTTTCCTGGGCTTTGTTGTCCTGCGTGGGGGGCTTTGCTCAGTAGAGTATTTCTTTTTTCATTATGCTTCATGTAAGAATTTGTTAACAATTATAAGATAGTATTATTTGTCACTCACAAAATTACTGTACTGTAATTTAGTACACATTAAATTACAGTACATAAATCACATTATGCTTCATGTAAGAATTTGTTGACAATTATAAGATAGTATTATTTGTCACTCACAAAATTACTGTACTGTATTTTGAAAAATATTTCAGTTACGAGCAATTCTTCGGAATAGAACAGGCATAGAGGACTGGATTTTAGAAAAGGCCATGCATCGACGTGATTCAACTGAGAAGCCATTTATATATCCATACAACTTGGGTCGCTGGAATAACTTTGCGCAGGTAATGACAAGATTTAATTTTGCATGTGATACGGTAGGTCTTGATAAGTCAACTTCTAGCTTTACATTCTTTCCTTCTGCATGAGGTCAAAGCAGAGATCAGTCAAGTGTTCCAATTGATAAATGTTTCATTCTCTGTATATATTTGCATGGTGATGATATATCATCAGCATGAGCAGTTTCATCTATTCTCAGAGATTTTATCATTAAATATTGCTAGAATCAGAATAATAATGTCATAATAAACTTTACTGAAAGAATGTCTGGTAGCAACAGCAATTGTGCTGAAGGTGTAAAAAGGAAAAAGGCTGTTCAGTACTAGCAACACCACAGGCAACCAAGTACAGTTTACTCATGTCTCCTGTTGACATGTTAATTAATGCATCATCCAACTGTGCTAATGCTGTGTTGGAAACATGTATCAGTACCTGAGGTGAACCAAAGAGCTGATCATAAGAGAGGTCGGTGAAGACAGAAGGCAAGCAAAACTAAATTCTTATTTGGTAAAAACAGCAAGGCAAGGCCTTTCAGCCACTGTTGCCTCATAAGCAAACCAAGGACCTTCAACCAGTGATGCTTCAGAAGCTGTCAATCAAAACTGACCTTGCCAAGCTAAGGTACTCTACAGTAATTTTTAATGTTGTGTTAGATTAGGTTATATAAATTTTCAAGAATAATTGATTTCAAGATGTGCAGCATCAATCGAGAGACAAACTACAACAAGATAAGCTGAAGTTTCTGTTTTAAATTACAGTACTGGTATCTTTTTTAATTGTAGTGTGTGTAGAAATTCTAATTATGTTGGTTGTAGTATGAAAAATTTTGAATGTTAATTTTTGGACTTCCCCAGTAAGAAATACTGCTTATCCGGATGTCTGGCTTATCCGGGGGAGGGTCCTTCCTATATTATCCAGATAAACAAGCTCATAAAGTACCTGTTTTTGTTCTATGAGATGTCATGGCAACCATGGGGCACGTGATGTTTAATTAGGTTCATATTTATGTTTTACAAATACAGTTTCTGACCAGCACAATGTGTGTATTACCCAAGGTGAGGCAGAATGTTGAAGAATGTTGTGTGTTTCTAATGCAGATGGAAGGCTTTGTATAGCTTGATGTTGGATCCTTGTTTTAAAATCATTCATTGAAAAAAAATTGTGAATTTATTTCTTGGATTTTAAGATGTATATTAAAATACTCTTAATACTAAAAAATTTATATATTTTAATTTCCTTTAGGTTATCAATGTGTGGTGTGAACCCAATGGAGATGGCATTGTGTGGCCAGTTCGTGAAGAATGCAACCAGTATACCCTTACAGTATGTATATCAGTAGTCCTCATATATGTTGTATAATACAATGTTTCAAGGCTAAGATGTCATTGATAATCTTAGTCTACAGTGTCAAGTTTTGGAGAAGTGGGAATATGTAATGTACCTGAGGTAAATTAAGACACTTTGTGGTTGAGCATACTTCAGGGGATGCTTGCAGATGCTGTAAGACTATTCTACATATACAGTATATTATGTCGGGTGTTATTCTACTAACATGAGCCATATCTTCCAGATAGAACAGCTTGCTCAGAAGGCCGAGAAACGTGCCCGAAGTCTAGAATATCAAATTGTAGAGGCCTATTCTGGCTGGTGGTTTCCGTGCACTAAGGGCTTTGGTGTGTGTTGTCACCCTCCTTGCACAGATGAATCTCGGATATCACTGCAGCCTGGTGATGAAGTTTTGGTAACACGCTGGAAAAAGTGAGTGCTTACTGTGCATGTAAATTTATGATTATTATTTTGAATTGCACCAAGAAGTCACATTAACATGATGTACCAATGCAAAAATCAGCAGGAGTCCATGAGGATGATTCAAACCTCTACTCTGGACAAGGTTGTCTAAGGCATGTGCTTGGGGGCACCCAGAGAATAGGTTTAAATCCTCTCCTTATGGCTCCTGCTGATTTTCTCATAAATATTATTATTGGAATTATTATTATTATTATTATTTCTCAAATAGACAATGAATTTCTTATATGGTATAGTTTTCCCTTTTGTACTCAACAAACTGATTAAGGATACACTGTACTTGTCAAAAGGAGAAACATGGATTATTGTTTTGTTAATGGTTTTTTAAAAAGTCAGTAGTCAAGAAAAATTTTTGGATACTTATGTAATTAGGATTATTTATTGTTTTAAGCTTTTGTTGCCATTTATATATTTTATTGATTAAGTTCACCAAATAAAAAAGCTAATCATTAACATTAAGTGTTGAATATCCCATCAGCTGCTAGTGCTTGTCCTGTGGCCCAAATATCACCATCACCATTGACTAGAAATGGCTAATATTGCACAAAGCAACCTTAACCATAACCATTGACTTTTAGTTACTAGAAAAATTGATTTTTTTCCACCAAAAAAGGACAATTAAAATTTCAGTTCCTTTCAAGCCCTCACTTCAACATGGTAATTAACCCTTGCACTGTGCATAACATTCCTAGATGTTTGACACATTGTGCACTTTAAATCTGTAGAGGTTTTAGGTATCAAACTACATTTAAAACTACCACAGGTACACAGGGCTCACATCCACTGCCTGGGCCTCCAGTCAAAAGACACCATCTTGGAAAAAAATTGTGGGTATATCCCTTTATTTATAGGCCAGTAGTGTCAAGATCCAAATTATGGGTAGCGAGTGCAGCTCACGCTCCACCCTGGTTTTGTAGCTCGGTTGACATTTTCACTTATAGATAGTGAAATAATTAACATACTGGATGAATATGAGCTTGTAAATGATTCTGAGATTGATAAAGATTATGTACTTGGCTTGGAAGAGAGCGGTGTGAGCAGCACTTTACTTTGTTAGCATCTCGCTCTACAAAATGCTGCGCTTCTACACTACCTTGTGTATCTATCACCTGTTGGAGCTTGTGGCAAGGTCCAACGTGAGCAAAATCGATGGTACACAATAATAACGTGGTATAGTGTATGGTGGGCTAAGCTTTACTTGGACATCTGCTTCCAAGATTATCACGCCCTCCAGAACTTCTGAGTGGTACATAACGGTATTAAAACATATAATCATAAATAGCATATATGTACATGTTTGATAACAGTGAAAATAGTATGTTATATCGTTCTAAGAATATGATGCAAATTTTAGTGACAACCTGTATCTATATCAACCAATGTTCCACATGTTCTGTAATAAAAATTCCACCTATTGACAGCCTAGTGTATCATTACACTGGAACAAATTATGGACTACCCTTAAAAATGTGAAGAAAAACAATACAGTATATATAATGGGAGTGGCAAACACCCCTGCCCCCCCCCTCTTCCCAGGCATGACCAAACCCAGGCACTTGCTTCATCAGAGGACAAGATTTTGTGACAGACATTTCATTATTTCACTACATTCAAAGTAATTTACCTACAATTTTTTTAAGTAATTTTCCAATGATCATGGGCAGACATTTTAGCAGTATATTAAGACAAAATTATTTTGATTAATTTTTGTATTTCTTGTACTCCGAGATAATGCCTTTTATAACCCTGGCGCAGTTCAGGGGTTAAGGATCCCTGGCCAATGTTTTTGGCACAGTTTAGTATTGAAACTTTGACTACCTATTTTTAATGCAGTGCTATGTAGCTATTCTGGTTTGGTGCTTTTTTATAATTATTTTTTATATTATTTAATTTTGATAATTACTTTCTTTATATAGTGGCTTTTGATAATTACTTCCACTTTTATATTACTGCATGCGGTTTGTTGAAGCGAGTTGCTCAGTAAACGTTTTGTTCCTAGGTACTGGCTCTACGGTGAACGTATTAACTTGAAAGACTGTTCGGCAGCTCCTCGGGGAAGTAGCTCGTTCCGCCACAGAGGATGGTTTCCCCGTCGCTGTGCTGTGCAGCTGTTCTGCTTGGAGAATGATCTTGAAAATACTTTGCCATCTGATGCTCCAAACAATCAAAAGCAAAACCAGAGGCAAGTGGAGAACAAGAAAAATCGGTGATGTTCCATAATATGTCTGGGAGAGTCAAATTTACACTCGAGTGAAAGTTGGGTGTAAAGAACGCATAAGCAAAAGCTGTTATCTTTGTTTTGATATTGCTGGTTAATGCATAGTAATATGTGGTTACATGTGCAGCTGATGCATCATTTAGGGATAAATATGGAATCGTAATCAAAGAGGTCTAAGCAATATACCTAAATACACCAATACAGTACATGAAAGTTTGGTGTTCATGCCGAATGTACGATAGACGTTCCACTTGTGTGACAGTCAAATACTTGTCATACAACAGTAACTAAGCTTTCTAATTCAGTTGCTGGATGCAAGTCAGTATAATTTTCCTGTCTGTTACATTCTCCAGATATCAAAAGTCATATTCGTAATTAAATATTTAAAGTTGATGCACCACACTGATCGAGACTCAACCTTTCTCTTTTCATTGCCATTCATTACAGAAAATTCTGAATAGTATTTAAACTGGAAACAAAGTACATTTCTTATAACCCATGGTTATAGGGATTTAAATGTATAAATAATAATGTCTATTTACCAACCAATTATCTTATGATAATGGAAATGATCTTTCATTATGATGACTACAGTGGGTTCCCTCATTCTGATGACTACAGTGGGTTCCCTCATTCTGATGACTACAGTGGGTTCCCTCATTCTGATGACTACAGTGGGTTCCCTCATTCTGATGACTACAGTGGGTTCCCTCATTCTGATGACTACAGTGGGTTCCCTCATTCTGATGACTACAGTGGGTTCCCTCATTCTGATGACTACAATGGGTTCCCTCATTCTGATGACTACAGTGGGTTCCCTCATTCTGATGACTACAGTGGGTTCCCTCATTATGATGACTACAGTGGGTTCCCTCATTCTGATGACTACAATGGGTTCCCTCATTCTGATGACTACAGTGGGTTCCCTCATTCTAATGACTACAGTGGGTTCCCTCATTCTGATGACTACAGTGGGTTCCCTCATTCTGATGACTATAGTGGGTTCCCTCATTCTAATGACTACTTGATACTGTAACCACAGAGGGTTCTCATTCTTTTTTTTCATTCTGAAACTAAAGTGGGATCCTTTTGTTGATAGTATAGGACAGCCTTATATAATTGTACAGTACATAATTTGTTTCATTCAGAAAGATTGTTACAGTATGTATGTTTTAATTTTTGTGTTTTGTATTATATTTATTACTAGCAGAGATATCTAGGTGGAGAACCAGCCCCCAATTCCCCCACTTTTCAAATTTTAGCTTCACTATGTGCTATACCAAAACTTTTCAGGTCACCACTACACACGATTTTCGGTACACACACACTACCTTCACTGCACCCGGTATTCACCCAGGCTATAATCCTCACTACACACAATCTTCACTAAAAGCAATTACAGTAGCAGTGTTTGTAGAATGATTTTTGTGGGGGATGTTTGGAATATATGTACATATGATTTTATGCCTCTTGCTTCAGCTTCATAATGCAATATGAAACAAACGAGTAATCATATTATTCTGGTTAAAGAGAAGTAGCATGTTTCCGTTACTGAATGAAACAAAGATAATGGCAAAATAACCCTGTGTAGCTGAGGACATCTTTACACAGTTCTTTCTGTAAAAAATCAAGTAAAGGTTTCTTAAGGTGTTCCTGGCATGTGTGTTCCACATGCTTCACAGCTGTCATCAGATCTCAATTGAAAAAATAATCATATCTTGACTAACATACATATGTCAGTTTGAAGTTGTAATAGAATTTGTGTTACTTTTAAGTAATATCTCAGGTGTAGCAATTTATAATTATTAGGCAAATGCCTCAGCTGTTACAGAAAAACTAATACTGGGATCCCCCATTAGTTACTAATTCTTATCTTAACTTTTCATAGGTCATCATTCTTAATTTATCATGGACATTTGTTAGGAAGGCTTGCAAGTCGGCAAATAATTGCTTGAGAACAGGAGTGAGTGCAAAACAATAAGATGAATTGGCAAAATAGACAAAGAACAATGTTCAAAGTGAAGGATAGCAGAATGAGTGATCTTTGATGGTGATTAAGAATCACAAATGAGTCACATAAGCTTATCATGGGGAGACCTTTGTCAAAAGCTTGTCAAAGGTCTCCTAATTTGTCCTGAAGATTTTTTCAAGCTGGATTTTAAAGTCCAATAGAGTTTTGGCATGTAAGGCTTCACCGGGTAAGCTGTTCCATGGGTTCATAACCTTGTGGGTGAAAAAGCATCTGTTCAGTCCTACTTTGTGGCTTGTTGAGCTTGAAATGTTGGTCCTTGTTTGTGTAACATCTGACTTTTTGAAGAAGTTGTCTGTATCAACATTCTTCAAATTGTTCACTATTTTAAGTTTTGATGAGATCAGCCCTATCATGTCTGGGTTTGCAGTGTTAGCCTTATGGCCCTCAACCTGTCCTGGTATGAAAGTTTACTTAGTTCTGGAATTATTTTTTTTACCTGGTGTTGAACTCTCTCCAAAGAAGCTATGTTTTTCTGAAGATGTCTCGATGCTTGGATTCAATAATCCAAGGCAGGGGGGAATTATCAGGAGAAAGTGCCAAGCCCATTACTACCATTATGGCTATATAGCACTTGGAAAGGATCAGCATATGGATTTGGGATGAGATGGGGGAAAGGAATGGCGAGGTAGGGGCATGCATTTGAATAACTAACTACTGATGCAGTCATATTAGAGCACCATTACATCTAGCAATCTCTTTTTTTTTTTCCCCTTTCTAGTGTCCAGATTTTCAGTTATCCAAACATTTGGAGAAATCAAGGGTTTACTGGATCTTCCTTAGTATAAATTCCTAGTGCATAATTTATACTAGTTTTAATGTATATGATGTAACATTTATACATAGATGTATAATTTATACATCACAAAATGAAACCACTATAGATTTTTTAATAGGGTTAGAGAGAGATTTCTTGTTAACAAGGAGTGTAACCTTGTTTTTCCCCATAACGAAATGTCTTCAAGATACCTTTCATAACTTGTCCTTCCTGTGACATCACTTGTCTTATGCATTTTTGCTCTTGTACTGTTTTCCTAATGATATCTAGGAACTCTCGGAGATTATGTAACACAGTCAGCACTACGTAGCCATTATGGCTTAATATTTTTATCTGATATTTATGTACGTCTTCAATTTAACAAAGTTTGCAACACGTCCTTATTAACTTTTGAGGGATCTCTACAGTGTACACTATTTGCATTTCTATGCTAATAAATTATAATACAGTATTTATAATAGGTTTTAACATAATTGTGCATATGAAAATATGTAGAATCAAGTCAAATCTTTTTAGAACTGGTATGTATATGCTAGTTTTTAGTATTAAGTAGTAAACATGATACTTTTGGTTTTCTAGGATATGCTGGGGCTTTTGATGCATTAAATGTGTGGTACATGATGTATATATAAATAGTATTTCTAGTTTGTACATACAGTAATGAAATAAAAATTACAAAGTTGATAGAAGTAGTGTGTTTTGTGTATTTAATGATAAATCCTGACAATTAAAAGACAATAAAAAATATTACAAAGTTTCCTTTCTAATTTGATAGCTAACAGTACCCAAACTTTTTAATATGATAGCTAACAGTACCTAAACTTTTTAATATGATAGCTAACAGTACCTAAACTTTCTAATATGATAGCTAACAGTACCTAAACTTTCTAATATGATAGCTAACAGTACCCAAACTTTCTAATATGATAGCTAACATTACCTAAACTTTCTAATATGATAGCTAACGGTACCTAAACTTTCTAATATGATAGCTAACAGTACCTAAACTTTTTAATATGATAGCTAACAGTACCTAAACTTTCTAATATGATAGCTAACAGTACCCAAACTTTCTAATATGATAGCTAACTACCTAAACTTTCTAATATGATAGCTAACAGTACCCAAACTTTCTAATATGATAGCTAACAGTACCTAAACTTTCTAATATGATAGCTAACAGTAACCCAAATGTAAACATTTGACTATCTTTAGGTTCTGTGGGATGATATATAAATTTTTAGTACAGTATTTAAAAATTTACTCAGAATTCTATAAAATGCTTTGCCTTTAAAAGAATATAATTAAAAAAATTCATCCCAGAAATAACTTCAGTATCAAATAGCATTACATGGCTACATACTGACCCAATTACTGCCCGCCTTCTATGCCTGACTAAATATTTAACTATATTTAGTTAAATAAATCTAAATATTTAAAATTTAAAACTTTTTTTCTAATAGTAATATGAAAAATTATGCACTAATCTCTGGAAAACTACAAAAAGATTATTCATACTTTGCCCGTAGTAGCATAAAACAGGATTTTTCCTACAGCTTCATAGAGTTTCTAAATGCCAGAGGAAACTATTATATTTAATTTTTCTATGGGGTGAGAAGAGGGAAGAGATCTATTTTGGTATCATAGAATTTTAACACATTAAGCATTGACATTGGAAAAATGAACATATATATTTTATATATATACTACAGCTGTAAAGGACAAAAATATGTAAATTCAAACTGAGCCTCTACCATCCCCGCCCCTTTCTCAAAGCCAATGGAAATTATATTTTTTTAATATTTTCAAATTGGCATATATTCACTATACTGGTACTGTATATCCACACGAGCCATGCCCATGGCTGAGTGGATATACATAGTACATAGTACAGTACTAGTATTGTAGTATATATATATATACTGTGTATATATATATATATATATATATATATATATATATATATATATATATATATATATATATATATATATATATATATATATATGTCGTACCTAGTAGCCAGAACGCACTTCTCAGCCTACTATGCAAGGCCCGATTTGCCTAATAAGCCAAGTTTTCCTGAATTAATATATTTCCTCTAATTTTTTTCTTATGAAATGATAAAGCTACCCATTTCATTATGTATGAGGTCATTTTTTTTTTACTGGAGTTAAAATTAACGTAGATATATGACCGAACCTAACCAACCCTACCTAACCTAACCTAACCTATCTTTATAGGTTAGGTTAGATTAGGTAGCCGAAAAAGTTAGGTTAGGTTAGGTTAGGTAGGTTAGGTAGTCGAAAAACAATTAATTCATGAAAACTTGGCTTATTAGGCAAATCGGGCCTTGCAAAGTAGGCTGAGAAGTGCGTTCTGGCTACTAGGTACGACATATATGTATATAATATTACACTTCTTGACCTGCTATGCAAGGTCCGATTTGCCTAATAGGCCGAGTGATTTTCTTTATTTTCAAAATAATCTTTCCAATTCGTTTTTTGAAATAGTATTATTATAATATGTTAAGAACATAAATATTTGACTTAGTTATATTAGTTTAGGTTAGGTTAAATAGGGTTGGTTAGGTTCGGTCATATAGCTACATAACCCTTAACACTACCGTCCAAAGGATGGATATGGGGTGCATAATAAATTAACTAAATTTAAAAAAAAATTATGGGTGTGTGTTTGTGTTATAGACTATAACAATAATGGAAGAAAGAGTATTGTAGAAGAGTGAAATACATGGGTTATTTACACTTGCTGGGGTGAGGTAAAGCAGGCGGGTCTGTGAGAGGTGAGGAGTGAAGTAAATAGTATTTGTCAACGTGTCATACCAGACGAGTTGTCAGTCAAGCCGCTGTGGCTGCCAGTGAAAGGTGTCTGGTGGTATGCGCGTTGCTGTCCTGCCCTCATGGCTGTCGCTAGTGCTGACTCTCATTAGTGCTGAGTCCTGCTAATAATGACACCCTCTATAGTGCTGACAATGGCTCCACCTGACCTATTCTACTGACTTGTAAGCGGACTTTCTGAGCTCTGTAAGTTGTAATTATCTGCTATGTCTGTCTATTTCAATTCAATAAATTAGTATTCAAGACAGTGTGGATCGAGAAATCGGCAGCTAGAATGTGGGGTTTGTGTCCGTGTATTTTCTTCAGATAAGTATTATTATTATTAACACCTTTATTCAGACAATAACATTATTTGTCATCTTAGATGCCAGAAATAAAATAAAACACGAAACAATGGATGCAAATGGTGTAAATTTAGATTTAGAAATGGCTTTAGTAAATAGTGTTTTGGTGATAAGATGATTTATGAAACAAATTACCAAGTAATATAAATGACGTGGGATTGCAAGATACTTTCAAGAGTAGGTTAGACATATTTGAGTGAGTCTGGTTGGGTGACGCAGTGGTCACCGCTGTCAGGACGGAAACGTTTGAGCACGTTTCCTAAAACTTGATGCTTCTGGATACTTAGCAATAAATAGGTACACAAAAGTTAGATAACTACTGTGGGCTGGATCCTGAGGAAGGCCATTCGTTGACCTAAGAGGACCTCGATAAACCTAACAGATTTGCTGTTCCAGACATTATTTAGGGGAAGCCAAATAGACCATGAGCTGCCTCGCATGAGTTAGTATAGACAGGTTTCGCGCCAGGGGTTCTTGGCCTTGGGGGCTCCGCGCCAGGGCGTCCTGACCTTGGGGGGCTCCGCGCCAGGGCGTCCTGACCTTGGGGGGCTCCGCGCCAGGGCTTCCTGACCTTGGGGGGCTCCGCCGGACCCGGGGCGGTCTTTGTTACTGGCCTTGCTATGCGTGTTTCTGGCCTTGCAAGAATGTACCACTCACCGACATACGTAAATAAATAAAAGAAAACTTCATATACAGTATTTGCTTATACAAATATAATTAGTGACTTCTCTTATTTCAATATTCTAGCTACAATTAGCCTTTACATTTTCTCCCCAGGACGAAAAAGGATGAACGGGCGGGTGTTGGCGGTGACCTCACTGCTCTTCAGTGAGTACTGCCTTTGTGTTTCCTTATATACTTGACTTTGCTCTCCATTTACAGTCGGGAAACCCCGGGTTCGATTCTCCTGAAGGACAGAAATTGTTGGGCACGTTTGTTTTCACCTCATGCCTCTCTTCACTTAGCAGTGTGTAATTTTAATTATTGTTTTTGAGCTATACATGATAGAATTAATCCGTAAAGGACGAGGTTTAGTTGGATAAAATTTAGTTTTTACACGTCCCATAAGTCCAAAGTTGGAGGCCAGACACCGGCAAGCCTTACTCAAATTTGTAGTGGTCTTAGGCTGGTCGGGGTAGGCTTAAGTTAAATTTAAGAAATAGATTTAGATTAGATTTAAATTTTGTATTCAGGTAAAGGTACATACATTGAGTTACATACATAATGTTGCATGTAAAATAATGTTACATATAAAATATCAGTTGTTATTGACACCATCCGATTTTCATAGATTCAAGTGTGGTCTAGTGAAATACTGGTTGTGATGTCCTAAGAGTTTTTAGTGATCGTAACTATTTCCTTGCAGACACACAATAGTTTCATCGGTTCTCAGTATTGTATTTTATGAGAGAATGGGAAGAAGCTCTAAGCAAGTGGTGGAGGGGAGAGGGAAAAGGGGGAAGAGTTAAGAGTCCTAAGAGTTAAGACTAAGGAAGAGTCCCCTTCGTTAAGAGAACGAAGAGGAAAGAGGGGCTGAGAGAGAAGGGGGTATTACAGTCCCATATTCCTTCACTGCTTCTTAATGTCTATTTCCGATAGGCCAAGCGTGTGAGACAAACTTTGCAGGGTGACTGGAGGTCATTAGGGGATGGTCATAGGCAAGCCATAGTTGAACCCCATGTGCCTCCCTTTATATCAAATGACAGATGATACCATCTTTACACCTCACTAATTACCTGACTCATCCTCACTAAGATTCATCCAGGATATTATTTTCAAGGTGATGGTTACATATTAGGAGCTGCCAGAAGCAAGATGAAGCATATTGCTTAATATAAATATGTAGAGAAGGTGGGTACAGTCAGGAAGTCTGTGTAGTGAAGATGTTGCTCGTGAGTAGTGTAGATGGTTTTTGTGTTGAACGTTGTGTATAGTAAAGAGAGTTGCAGTGATGAAGATAGTGGTGGTGAACTGTGGCCACCGTCATTCTTTATATATTTTATTAATAGATTTGTTATATTTTATTGTATTATTTTCCACTCTGTTTGTCTGTACAAATAATTTTCTTTTTTTGTCGTTATAATTATTCTCCAAAGTCTCTTCACTTATTATTTTGTCTTTACACAGGTGGTTACAGCAGTAGAGGACTTGTGGCTCCTGTTATCAGACTTAGAGCTTTCCCTTCAACCCGTTCTCGCACTTTCGTATAGTCAATATTGACTTATTTAATACGTGCATATGTGACATACTAAACATATTAGTTTACCTTGAAAAGCTTCATAGAAAACACCGACCTTACCTAACCTTCTTAGTATGTTAAGATAAGCATCCTATTGCTTCGTAATTACAATTATTACTTAACCTATTCCCTTCCTATAGCTCATGTTAAGCTTGACCCTACTAGTGTTCCCTACAACACGCCCCGCCAATCAGTTTACACTCAGGTCCCCAGTTATTGGTTGATGAACAGGGGTGAACAATCAGTGATCTGTTTCCACTCGATCCTTTAATTCCTGGTCAGGGCGCGACTCCAGCCGTAATGACTTGCGAGGCGCAGGGCGAGTATATGGTACCTACTGTCTCCATCATCACTTGTAACTGTTGGTGTGTTCTTGTTGACAGTGGCGGGAGCGACGGTACAAGGCAATTGGTTCGCTGAACAATGGAACACTTTCTCATCCTCCAGCTTCTGGGCCACAACATACCAGCTATTCAACAAGGCTTTAACCACACTGTAAGTTGACCAGTGATTATTTATAGCAGTGCGTGGACCTGTGTGTATATATATATACGTAAATATATGCTTACATATATAACAGCATACATAATACGTACTTAAAGACATAGCAAATTGGTAAAGATCTTATACAAGAGATCCTATAGGAGAGCGACTGGATTTCCTTATTAAAATTACATATTGTGATCAGGTCTATTATATATTTTGTATCATATATAGTAAATTAGAATTCAGTGCTTGCAGTCTACGACTGCAGCTCACATCTTTCAGTTTGGGAAGAAGCTGTACTAGGTGAAGCTTTCTGACGGGTCTCGTCCACTCAAGTGTTCGTCCAACGTCCACAGTACACAGCGTTTTAGTCGACACCTTGTACACATTTCGCATTGCAGATATGTGTAAATTTTGCGTTGTGCCGCAGAAGACAGTCTGTTAATGTGCTCCTCAGTACAGATGCTCTGTGTAATGTCTTTCTCGACGCCCGAGGTGGTTGTTCTTCTCCCCAAGTTGTTTTATCTCTCGCCTCTACCTCTCTAGGGAGGTAGGGATGTAGGTATTAAGGGAGCGGGACAGGGAGGAAGGAAGTAGGTATGGGTAGGAAGGTGTCAACAAATTATGTTAGCGTGTCTGGCACTGGTCAATAGTAATAAAAGTAGGTGTACAGTGTTGCCCGGGTTACTGTAACTATGTTATGGTTACTACAACACTCCGCTCACTCCCCCGCATTCTCCATTCTTCCCTCTACTCCTCTATTCCTTCCTCCACTTCCCATTTATCACCTCATCCATCCTATACGCCCCATCTATCCCTTACTCCCCCTCCCCATCTATTCTTTCATCTCTCTCCACATTTACCCTGTGATGAGAGAAAGATTAAGCCACCCCGGAAGAGACACCAAAAGAGTAACTTCAGGTGGTAAATATTTGGGGTGAATGTGATTTTCGGTCGTGAATTGGTAGCAATGATTGATTGATTGATGAAGATCAAGCCACCTAAGAGGTGACACCGGCAATTTTGTGATTAATATTTCATGTCATTGTGATTCCTTTGTGTTTATTAAGGGTTGGTTGAGGTTAGTGACCCGCCTCCACCCGGACCATGTGTTGAAGGCCCTCCCGGGGAGGGTAACTTCCCCGTGGCTAAAGCACGCTTAAACACTCTTTCCACGTGAGCGACAGTCAACACATTGATTATGTTATCAACTCAAAGTCCACTCTTTCTGTTCATACCATAACCTTTGCAAAAAACAACGTTAAATAATCTCTCCGGCTTAGTGCCTTTTGATCATTTCTTTTTTTCTTGCAAAACACCTAATATTAATATCCTTTAATTAACCGAGGACAACAGCAACTTTCTTACATGTTTGAAAACCAGTTAAATTGATAGTTCAGTTCCTGAGTCCATTATGTGTTCCTGTAACTATTCCACAGCCACTTACAGGATGGATATTTGGTGATTAATATATGGGATATTGGGTGATAAATAAATGAGGGTACCGGGTTTAAATTTCCTACAGGGCAAAGACGATTGGGTACATTTCCTTTCACTTGATTCATGTGTTCAGTTAGTAATAAGTACCATTGTTGTGCGATGTATCACGGGGAAGGTCAGTAGTTGACAAAGGCGGACCTCAGTGAGCTTTAGTTCACGCTTTCAAACCTCTTCTCTCAGCTTAAGTGATAAAGCCACTTATTTCCAGGAAGCAGCGGTTCCAGAACCTTTCAGACGATGTGAAAGGATGGCTGACGAACAAATCCTTCTCGAATGCCACAGTGACACAGTTGCTGAACAAGATCCCTGCCGACGGCTGGAGAGAGATACATGTAGGTTATTTCTGTGACAATCTTGGGAGCAGGACGGTGGGCCCGAACCCGAGTCATGGTCACCCCAGACCTCATCCTCCTCCAAATATTTCCTTGCAGATATATCACGTTATTGTGCTCTCATTATGTAGGTTATTTCTGTTTCTGTGAAGAGACCTGTCTATAGAATGGGCGACTAGCGATGCATATATGGGCATTGTACTATATGCTGTCTGTACTAAGTATCAATAACCTAAAAAAGGAGTTACGTGGTCTTGAAAATGAAGTTTAGATAATTATAATTTATTTTTAATTTTTATAAGTAGTAAGTTTTTTGTCATTATCTCTTGTATTTTTCTCCTCTTGAGTTCAAGCATTCTTCTCGGTGAATAAACCATCATTAGCAGTAGTTGATTGCTGTAGCAAGCTATCAGTAGTTGATTGCTGTAGCAACCCGCCAAACACACACCAAAACTACGACGTTGGTACAACGTTCGAACAAGTTTTAACACCTCCTAACCAGTTATAACAACCAATATAGCAAGTTGTAACAACGTTTTAATACGTCATAAACACGTTAAGCCAAGCTGTAACAACTTTATTACAAGTTGTAACAAGCGAAAAATAGAGACAGTTTCGGTTTGTGTTTCCAGGTAAGCACGAATAAATGAATACACATATACTACTAGCCTACTCTTCGAACCTGACTACATATCCCACCTTCAGCCTACACCCAACCACTTGGGCTGGACGGTAGAGCGACGGTCTCGCTTTGTGCAGGTCGGAGTTCAATCCCCGATCGTCCAAGTGGTTGGGCACCATTCCTTTCCCCCCGTCCCATCCCAAATCCTTATCCTGACCCCTTCCCAGTGCTATATAGTGGTAATGGCTTGACGCTTTTCCCTGATAGTTCCTCCTTCCTCTCCTTCAGCCTGCTCTTCTGATGACGGCCAAGAAGAAAGAGGTCACCAACTTGATCGCGATGGGTACCGGTAAGGTCCCCCAGAGGTTCCTGGACGAGCTGGATCGTCTGACACTCCTCAACATGACAAATGATGAAATCATCAGCCTGGCCCAATATGATATCAGCCAGGTATGTCATATATATACGACACAGAGAATGTAGATGACGTCGTTTGTTGAATATTATTAGAATATTCTTTGCCTACTGCTTGCAAAATTTTTGTCAACTACCATTCAAGCTGTCATTGCAATCAATCTTATATTGTTTCTGCTGTATTGTGCCTACCAATTTGTTGTCAACTACCATTTTAAGCTGTCATTGCAATCAATCTTAGCTACCTATGTGCTTTAATATACTGTACCTACAATTTTCTCTCATCCTCTTTTTTTTTTTTTAATTTCATGTAATCTGTTATCATTTTTTTGTCTATAAATTTTGCAAGTATTTACCTCCTTAAAATTTTCTTAGATTAAGGACCTGCCCGAAACGCTGCGCGTGCTAGTGGCTTTACAAGACTGTAATTACCATATTTGTATCCTCACATTCCTTATGTACATTCTTGTATATGCATAAATAAATAAATAAATACTGGGAGAGAGAACGGGAGGCAGGGACAGTCATAGAAAACTGTAGGGTGGTATGCAGAAAGAACGGGAGGTAGGGATAAAGACAGAGAAAACAGGGGGAAAAGAGGCAGAGAGAATGAGAGGGAGGAAGAGAGGCAGAGATAATGAAAGAGGGAGAGAGAGAGAGAGAATGGCAGGGGAAGAGAGAATTGGAAGAAATGAGAGAGGCAGAGAGAACAGGATAAAGATAGATACAAAAAATAGATGGGGCTATCTGGCAGTGCCCGGGTAGGTCGGTGTCTCTCTACCAAAAATACTTTTGTATATCTAGTGTCCCAGATATTTTATGATATAGGTGTGCATAAGATGAAGAGAGCACAGAGGTAATGTTTTAACAGTGAGTACCGTGACAGTTGACAGTGAGCGAGGCCGTGACCCTGGTGTCAAGGCTGGGTGACCCCGCCAAGTGGTCTCCTCAGAACGTGACTGACCTCGGCCCAGTCATCTTCCAGCTGCCCGTCTGCCTCGACAAGGTCCAGAACGACTCTACTGCCCAGGCGGTGTAAGTATGGCTGGGGAGCTGGAGACACCGAGTAAGGTGTCTCCAGCACATTCTTGCTTCTTAGGAGAAGGTGAATCCCCTTGCTCACCACCTTCTTCACCAAAATTATTTACGTCCTCTAATTACTCAACACAAAGCTGCTATTAGAACAATATCTAACTCAGGCCCCAGACCCTTACTCAAATCTCTAAATATGTTAGATATTAAGTCACTGCACATCCTCTCATGTGTACTCTATATATTTAAAACTCTGAACTGTAATGTCAATGATGACCTTAAAAGCTTCTTAGAAGGTTATAACAGAACCCATGCGCACCACACCAGTAACAAATACCTATTTGATATTCCAAGAGTATGACTTAATCGAACTAAAAATGCTCTGCAAATCAAAGGACCCATAATGTGGAATGAACTTCCCAGTCATGTCAAAGACTGTACCTCTTTCAGCCAGTTTAAGATAAAAACTAAAAACTATCTAATAAACTCCATGTAACCTGCCTTACCCCTAAATGTCAACCCATGTCTTACTATTGTAATCAATGTTGTTTGTTGACCAACTCGTATAATTGCTATTCTCTGCCTTGTTCCTCCCCTTTTATTATTTTGTATTTTTTCAACACAATTTATACTTTAAGCTCAATTACTATTAAGTTTTAGTCTAAGTGTTTCCCCCCCCCTCACCTTGCCCAAAATGCTATGTGTACTAGTGGCTTTAGGTATTGTATGTACTATCTCTATCTTTAAATCCAACATTATGTATGTAACTCAATGTATGTACCTTTACCTGAATAAAAAAATCTAATCTAATCTTAGTGGCTTTGCAAGAATGTAAAATACCAATCTTATGTAATCTCAGATACCCATTGTACCTTGTAAATTAATATTATTGTTATTATTATTATTTATAGAGGTGCAATTCAAGCAGAGGACTTGAGCAGTAGTGGACCCTATACCCTTCCTGTGGGCTGTAGTGGACCTCCATACCAATTTCATGGTTGGTTGTAGACCCCATACCCTTCCCTTGGGCAGTACCCTCTGATACCTTTCCCATGGAAAGTAGTGGACTCCCTGATACCCTTCTTGTGGGCAGTAGTGGACCCCAGGATACCCTTCAAGTGGGCATTAGTGGACCCAGTACCCATCCTGTGGGTGGTAGTGGATCCTTATATTTATCCCTCAGGATCTTAACCCCCAAATTCAATTAGCTAAGCAAGTAACACTGTTAAACTAGTTACAGTCTATTTAAGTCATATACATTATTAAATATGACCGAAAAAGTAAGATTAATAATTCTAACACGAATTTTCTCAATGTTTCTTACATTTTTCTTCACTGTTGATGGTAACTGAAAAATCAATTCTCCAAAATTCATTTTTATTTCTAGTCTGACGCAACACTTGAGCGCGTTTCGTAAAACTTATTACATTTTCAAAGACTTTAGTTTGCACACACACAACTATGACTGAACAGAGCTTAAACATCTTTGATTTTTTATACCTGCATTTGGGTGAGGTGATATGTTACAACACGTAACATATCAGTTAAGTGATATACATAAATCCAAATACTGTAACTTAAAATAATCACCAACAGCATGGAAATCCTGATAATGTGCCAATCAGCAAATCCTGACCCCAACTGCCCACATGTGGAGCACCTGTGGACACTCACACAGATGATGGTTCAACGCCTAAAGGGGCCTCCATCAACCTGGAATAAAGACACTGTCAGAGCCATGGGTAATGTCAGCATAATACCGGACTACGCTATCGTATACCTCACTAATTCGTTTGTTAAGGACAAGAAGGCGGATATTGTCTCGGTGAGCGAGACAGTGTTTGTATTTGTTTGTATTCTTATTATTGTCGTTGTCACCACTACTGTAATCACTATTCATACTGTCATGTCACCAAAGCTGTTACTCTTATGCTGTCACCAACAGTGTTGTCACTGCTGTCACCACCATTATCATCTCAACTGCCACTACACGTGTATTGTATTACTTTAACTTTCTTTGTCACCATTGAAACCACTTTTTGTTAATATTGTCACCACTGCATTCACTATTATTTTCAGTACTATTCACTGTTATTACCATTCCCTGTAGCACCCCAGTGCTAGCATTATTACCTACATGTCCCCCTATCCACCGACATACCTGTGTACCTAACTATATATCTACCTTCCTACCAACAAAACCTATCACCTATCGACCAAACCCTATCAATAGCAAAGCCTATCATCTTTTCTATGATCCTATTTTCTTACCTAGCTTCCTGTTTACCTGCCTAACTACCCTTCTCCATTCTACAGGTGCCCATTCCAGCCACAAGGTTCCGGACTTGCGAAAACTGGAAGCAAGCTTTATGCCGGACTGAGCAGTGTACCGTCATGACTGCTGCAGCTGTAAGTATAGCAGAGCATGAGAGTATAAATTATAATTAATTAAATGTATTTTTTGTAATTGTTTATTATTTTGAAAATCCCGGCACATTGTTATTGTAATGTTCCCTCATAATTACAAATCTGAAATCTGCATTAAAAAATCAAGTGCCACATCAAAAAATAAAAAATTACCAAATAGCAAATGAATGCAAAAAAGGTATCTAGTGAGATACTGTCATGTGTGTATAGTGAAAGTTGTAGAATCAACAAAATCGTAGAGTTGTCATCTGACACACCCTCACCTTGTGCACGGTACACCGGCTGTTATCTTGAGCTGAGCCTGTCCCCGGCAATGCAGGATGGTGTTGGCCAGCTAAATCCATTAGATCTGCAACATCTGTAGGAGAAAGACTTCTCTCTTCACCTCAGTAGACAACATAGGACTCTGACTATAGTTTCCAAACTCTTCTCAAAAATTGATTATTACCATCCAGTAATATATTTGGAAAATGTATATTATTGATTGTGTATTTTATTGCCAATCTTTCTAGTTATTATAGAGAGATTATAGACTAAGCTTACTTTGTTTTTATTTTAAGAGATTAGACACCATTTAATGAGATAGACAAGTTACCTAAATCTAAGTGACGTATAAATGTATGCAAAAACCCAACATGAGATTTGGTATTGTAAGCAGTAGGAATACTGTTCTGATATTTTATTTTGTTATTTATCTATATACAAGAAGGCACATTGGGTTGTGAGAGCACATAACATTGGTGTTCTTACATTCTTGAAAAGGCACTAACTTGACCTTGCACTATTGAGACCTCACTTCATTATGTTAGCGTTTTGATCACCATACTACTGTAAAGTCAACATTATTATCGTAATGAAGGATTGCACAGTTAATCATCAATTGTAGGTATTTTTTTTTTTAAAGATGAAGAGCATGAAAGTTCTTTTGGTATAACTTGAAGGCAGGTAGGCCTATGACTGAAGTATACACACAGATGAATGGCACATGCAAGGGGTGTATACAAAAGGTGCTGAAGCTGTCAAATCAAGATAAAACTCACAACAGATTCCAACATTATAACCTAAGCACCATAACTCCACACCATGACCACGTATTCCCCTTCAACAGGACAATATATGGTACAACAGTCTGGCCAATCTGCAAGTGTGTGTGGGGCCATCAGATCTGTCACCAGCCGGACTAGCTGATCCCACTCTCAAGGCAATAGCTTACACGAACTCCAAGGCTAGGGGCAAGGATATCAACCCCCAGGTAAGAACTTATGGATGCACAAGGGGCCCCTTGAGGGAAGGTAAGTCAGGGAGGACACTAGGTTACTTCTAGATATTCAAGGAGACATTAGGGGAATCCAAGACTCACTAAGATATATTATCAAATACTCAATAGTATGCTGGAAGATATCTGACTACATCGCCTAAGGACTACCAAGAGACACAAGAGGACATCATAGGCATTGGTGGTACATTAATGCCTCAAACAGACATTAAATGAAAGCACCCAAGGCCATATTATAGGCGGATGATGAATCACAATAATGTCATGAAGATATGATGGTCAAACCAAACACAAGATGATGAGTAGACAACAATGTTTCAGTCCGTCCTGTACCATTATCAAGTCTATTGTGACAATCAACTTGGTAATGGTCCAGGATGGACCGAAACGTTGTCGTCTCTTTATCTTCTTGTGTGGTTTGATCATTACATAATATAGGCACGTATGTAGGAATTCCAGGAAATGTCCCAAAATACCAGAAGAAAATAGGGAGACACTGAGGAGTCAGAAATACAGTACCAGAGAATCCTGCGGGATACCTTAGAAGACAAGAAGATACAGGGAACATAATGGAATGTCAAATACAGTAAAGATACAAAGATATGCCACGAAGATAAAATCCTTAGGCATCACCAGAGATCATGAGAAGATATCCACATACACTTGAGTGCCCCAGAAGTGACCCGGGGAAACCAAGGATTGCCAAATAGCATACGAGGAAACATTGGGAGTACCACAGGGTGATGTATCAGGGAATATGAGAATACATCAAGGAGCGCAAGAGAACACTAAAGGATATTTAGAAATATTAGAACATGCTAAGGACAAAATAACACATCAGGGGACTTTAAGAGAGGAACCTGTATCAGCAGACACTACAAGACATGAAGAAACATGTCTGTCTCTTGTCTGAGTCTGCCTTCCTCATGTCCCCATATCCCACCTTCTCATATTTCCCCAGGTGCTCAATTTTGGATTAGTGCTTTCTCCTCATAATCACCTTACCTTGGAAATAGAGTTGTTGATTTATTTAACACAAATTCTGGGTGACTTAAAATCGTAGAATTGCTCATTATTTCCTGGGGAAAGTTAGACATATGAGCTTGGTTGGATATAAATAAGAGTTGCCTTATATGCGCCAATAGGCCTTCATTAGTATACTTTATTCTTGTGTTCTTTTCCTAGGATGCTCGCATCATTCTCGATGATGCGCTGATGAATAAGACTGTCGACACCATCACCAAGTCGGATGTTGATGCCCTGGGTGAGTGCCACCACCTTTGTGGTTCTCCAATGTGTTTGTTACCCTCCAATATGGTGTAGAGAAGAACTGGTATGTTTTGGACAGAGGTAGATTTTAGGCAAGGTTCTCCATCCAAAAGCATTCATCCTGTAGTCAGCAGGTGCAACCACAATATTCTTGTGATGAAGTCTTGGTGCACAATTTGCTTGGAGCTAACTCCATATATTTTGAATTTGTTTTGTTAACTTGCCATATATTTTTTAGACACATTGTGAGCCTTAGTATTATGGTTTCCCAGTGCCAGGACCAAACATCCTCAGGATGCATCCCACAACAATTGACTTATGTACAGTACACAGTATACTACTAGAAGAGAAGTATCAGATGTAAAAGTGCATGTTTAACACCTTGTTTTACCAGGTTATCGAGTCCTGAATCATTCATTTCTGAGCTGACTGCTTGCCATTGCACTACAGATCTTGCATAAAAAATACAGTGGAACTATTAAAGTATACAGTACTGTACAAGGAGATACTGTACTGGTGTTATCAAGTAAATTCCTTACTTTTGTTTCTATCTTGAGAAAGTTGTATAGAGGGATGTGACTGGCAAATTTCTTACAAATATTCTTCAGAAAAAATGTTTTTACTTATAATATATAAAATAAACTGTGTATTATAATGATGACTTGACATACCAATTTATTGTCATATTAATATGAGGATGAATATTACATATCCTGCCTTCTGACTGTAACTAAAATATAAATAAATAAAAAAATATATATATTAGACAATTTCTCTTGTAGGATGGGCCAAAATATCAGCAATGTGTCATCTTCAACTCTGTGGGTTGGGTGTCATTACTATATTGTATTTTATATAACTTTGTATTAGAATGTACTCGATAATCTTAAATTACGTATACTGTATTCAGGAGGGCCGTTGATGATGAGGGCTCCTGCGTGTTACCTAAAGGCCGCTGCCAAGCGTAGACTGTTGAATACAGTTCTTCCATCAATGGACTCTAGTATCATGATGGTCCAGGGACCTGAATTTTCAACCAAGGTAGGTGCACTAACTATTCTAAGCAGTTACAACTGTTCCAAGTCTTAAACTGAATCTATTCCAACCAAATTCCATAATGCCAATAAATAGTTAAATACGTTCCATAATTTCAATGATGCACCATTTCGAGCATTTCCAACTACAGTACTTGTGTTGTCATAAAATAGTAACAGTAATTTACACCACTGCAATCAGTTTCACCCACTCACACCATTGCAACCAATTCTAACCTTTTTAACAGTTTACTTCCATCTATTATCTAAATAATTTTTCAACTGATTTTACCTTATTATTCCAATTCTCACTAAATCTGCCAACCAATTAAATCTTAAAACCCAACCATTAATTTTCAGCCTAATACAATCAAATTTCTAACAAAGCTAAATAGCTTAATCATACCATTTTCCAACTAATCTCGACCTGTCTACGACCAAACAACTAATGTTCCTGGAAAATCCAACATTTTCAAACCCTTTCCCACAATTTTTATCTAAATCCATTAGATTTTGTGATGTAACCATATAAATTTTCCAGTCAGAACCAACCAGTCTTTCTAGATACGTCCCTGGCCACCATGCACTGACATACGGTACTTTAGAAAACACCCGACATTCAACTGTTTGATTATTTATATAAATGTATATTATTTTTTTACTAATAAGTAGACAATTTCATCATTGCTGTTCCATTTTTTATAAACAAATACCAATGTATCCCATGGCATCTTTCTTCAGATAAATGCACTAATGAAAGCTGACATGGATACGACATTTATTAATGGAGTGTTCTACCTGAGCCTGTTGAGTGACTCCCTGAAGACATATATTAGCCCAAATCTTCTCAAGGATCAGAACAAGGCAAACTGGAAACTGATTGTTGATAAAGCTCAGGAGACACGTCAGCGGTTGACAACTTACCAAATCGACGTAATTATGTCACAGGTGATTTTTTATTAATTTATGGTTATAAATATAGGAGTATTTCAGGAATGGAACATGGGATCATGATCTCTTCATCTCGTGCTGCCAACTGCCCCACAATAATGCATATATTCCAGACCTGTATCGTCTACTGGTCCAGCCAGGTGTTTGCAAGAATCCCTTCGATGCAAAGATCAACTCTACCCAATAGCTCCTGTTACTCTGGTCCAGAGTACATTACACACACTTGTACATCAAACTTTAGTTCATATTGTTTCTTCCAAGAGCATTCTCACCAAACACAACCCAGTCCCACATGCTCTCCATTCAAGTTTTGTGTTCGGTCCATAGATTTTTTGTTTTATCACATAGCGCATTTATGGCACTGCTATTTTAAATTTAAAACCGTGTGTAATTACCTAACTGTAGATATAAGATAGTAACTAAGCTCATGATGTCCCATCTTATAATATTTGCCATATACAGTAGAATGTTGAAAATTCCAATGGTGTTGTTATACATTACCCTCTCGGTTAATTTATTCTATCCATTTTAATCTCAATTAGTAATAAGTATTAAGTTTTAGTCTTTAGTGTTTTTCCTGCCCGAAACGCTTTGCATAATAGTGGCTTTAGGCTTTGTATGTACTAGCTCTATCTATAAATTCATCAATATTTGTATCACCCCTTGTATATATGTATTTTACCTAAATAAACATTTGAATTTCAATTTTGATTTGAATCTAGCACTGTGATAAGTGTAGCTGTAGGGTGAAAGCTGTGCTTGTGGTGTCCTGTACTTCTGTAATTTATTTTCATAAGATGGTTTGAAGCTTTTGATGGTTTTAGCATTGACTCTGTGCATGTAGACACATGTGTATGTAGGCACACACATTCACATAGTGTTCTATATTTGGTGATACAGGACACGTGACGATTGTCATGTGGTGTGGTGTGTTTGCATATATAAATAAATTTTTCTCCAAAGATTTTTATGTTGATATATTTCCATGTGGTGGCATATGCTGACTTTGGTCTAACATATAATACAAATAACTATTTCAGAATTTTCAAGCTACAGTATATAATTGTCAGTTTAAAGTTGGCTGGCATTGCATATACAGGTATAATAAGCACCTCGTTCTCATGTCCTATTTTTGGCAAATTTATTAACCATGAGCAATTTAATTGCTTTCAGTTGACAACCACAGAACTACTCCCATACACCCCGCTCTTTAAGGAGTACGCCTCTACCAGAAAGATAGAAGGCCTAGACCCGACCACTTTGGCAATGCTGTCCAAGAATATGTCGCCCTTCTCCCTTCCTGTAAGTCTTAATCAGTTACCCAGCTAATTAATGTTATGAGGTTACTCACTGAGTACCTTGTGGTTGCCCTTCTAGTAAGTCCTGTTGTGGCTACCATTGAGAAGATAGTTAGTTTTGTAATAGCAATGATTTCTTGTTAAAGAATTACACATTGATCACTAGTTATGTTATAAATTAAGGTGATATGCTTCATGGCAGCCGTGACTTGCCAGCATTCATAAAGATTTTAATAAATTTACAGTTTATTAAACTCAATGGTGATAATCGTGAGACTATTTATATCCAAGATCCGACAGCGCTCGATGGTCAACTCGGGCATAGATATTTCATCGAATCGCCTCACTTTGTGGGGCCATGTGAGTAACACAAATGCAAACAAGCTTGAATGGTCCCCAAGTCAATATGCAACTGAAAACTCCACATCCCAGAAGGATTTGCACCCAGATAGCCAGATTGGCTTGGCTTTTAGTTAATATTTTTGGGGGTGTGGAACGGATTAATTCAATTTACATTATTTTTTATGGGAAAATTTATTTCGGTTTTCGTATTTATGGTTTTCATATTTTCTGTTTTTGTACCATCTCTGGGAACGGATTAAATACAAAAATGAAGGTATCACTGTACTACTTTCTAAATATTGCTGGTCTGAGCCCTTGTGATGATGGCACCATAGAATTTATAGCTTAATAAATTTTGGATAAAAATCTTGTCTTGTAAACCAGTATAATTATTTCTGGTGAGAATAGAGGTTCTTTTGGTACAGAGAGCAGAAGGGAGAGGAGGAAGGGGAATGCACTTATAAAAGATGAACGGACAAAGTAACAGGCATATTCAGGTAGATGTCCTCACTCCTTCCATACCTACTGCCGTCTCCATCACCACCACAGCTAGTAACAGCTCCATCTTTCCATACAGTGTTTGCGAGGTGCCTACTTGATCTTTGGTGGCACAAATAACATCTCTGCTGAAGTAATCAGGCAAGGCATGGACTTTCTACCCTGCATGAGTGCCACTGATGCCCAAAAAGTGTCTGCAAGTGATCTCTTTCGTGTGTTTGGGGCTATCCAGGCCACAAACAAGGCACTATCCACGGCAGCAGTAAGCTAATAAATTTTATCAAATGCTGTTAAATATTCTAGACAATGTAAAATTCTATATATTTTAGCATATTGCATAATGGTGAATGTATTATATTCATATTGAAACATTGCTCCACTGCACTTGGAATTAAAAAGTACAGTGTATTCCTTTTGCTTTGATGCTCTGGTATCCCTTTTGCTTTGAGAAGTGGTTACCGTTCCAATATCCTACGACTAGAATCAGCTTGTGCCAGTCTGAACATCAGTACACCATGTTACATGTTCTGTTTTTTTTCTTGTCAATAAATTCGAGATTATTCACGTATTGTTCTCGTCTCTCAACATCAGTGCCGAGTGTTCAGAGACAAGCTGATGGACTGGGCCGCTACTAACATGCCCACCGGACTTGCATCTTTGTCAGATGTTGGCCAGCAGCTCTTTTTGAAGGATGTTACAACCATCCCCCCATGTGTCATTGTTAGCATGGGGTGAGTGTAGTAGAGACTTTAGGATGACAAGTGATATTTATGTTTTTAATACTTTAACAAAGCACATTGCCATCTGTGAAGTATGTAATTGTTAGGAAGAATATGTTATGAATCATTAAATCTAGGGATTCAGATCTGAGGCGTTGTGAGAGATGCAGTTCATTTCTTGTTTTTGATAGACTCAAGTTGCAGTTCTTCAGAGGTTTGTCTTGTAATTGTATAAAATGAAATGGTATAATTTTTAGGTGACCCTGTGATGTTCTTCTTGGTCAAGCCCATTAATTGTCTCTAACCTTTTCCACTACCGCTCGTGGGATGGGTATGTGCTTGCCAAAACTTTCAGACAGTCAATTTTTAGTTAATATATCTGGTGTTTTGAATGTACAATGTCCATTTTGTGTCATTTTATCTAACAGTGTTTCCCCTTTCAATTCAAACTATAACTTTAAAAAAAAGTACTGATCAGTATTATTATTTTGTAACCCTCAGAGAACTTGTACACAATGACATCACAGTAATGGAGCAGGTCAGTGGGATTGAACCAGCATCCTTAAGTGTCAGAAGAATAGTAACTTTATTGTGTGTGTTTGTATGGGATAAGCTCTAACTTTTGTATCCTGTCTTGCAGTAATTAGTTGACTAATTGAATAACTAATTCTCTTTAACAGAAACATCGCCCTGCAAGTGCTGAATGCAGAGATGAAGCAAGTACTGTTAATGCAGATGTGCAAGAACAGCATCCTTTCCACCATCCCCCGGAACAGCAGGCGACTCTTCATTAACTCTATTTTTGGCAATATGGTAAGCGAACATTCACAAGCATCATAATTTATAATGGAGAGCAAGCACATGTACATAAGATGAAGCGACTGAGCATCATACAAGAAATAAATAACTGCCAGCTTTTGAGTCCAACTAAATGTATTCACATAAGATGTGAATAAACCCCTAAGATATGAAAAACACTCCTATATGGAGTAACCTGTGCATTAAAAAAAAAATGTAAAAACGTATTTCCTTACCATTATTCCATACCCTATTGTTCTCTTATTAATGTAAAATGCATTATTAAATCACATCTACTTGAGAACCTTTTGCTATGTCCCATACCTGGGGTTGGGAGCATATAGTGATCAAAGATCAATCCAATACTGGGGTGAACTGCCCTTAAAATTAACAAGAGGTAATGGAACAGTCTTCCTCCAAGAACTGTTTTCAGTTTACCAAACTATGAAACAAATTGCTAACTACATCAGGAAACCTTCCTCTATTTGATTGCCAGATTGCTTATGTGGAGATTGATCACTTTATCAAAGAAAAGTTAACTAGCCATCTTATAAATTTAAATGTCCACATGTTGGCATTTTATGCTAGAATGTGTTCAGGAGTGTGTATGCTAGTCATGTTTTTTTTGTCTTGCTGCTACAATCTACTTCAGCTCGTATTTAATGAGTTCTCTATCACAGTTAACCATTTATATCTATAAGGATGTTTGAAGGTGGAGGCCAGATGCTTGTGCTTAGCCTAATTAATGGTGATTTTATTGTGAGTGTCATAGGGGAGGTTGGGATTGGCTGAATGTCCCCTCCCCCATGAAGGGGGAAACACAGCCTCGAGTCCACAGATTCTTGCATTTGTATAAAAGATTTATTTTCTAATGGCAACTATTTGTTGAGTAATCAAGATAATATGCAAGGAAAACTGTTACAGGGATGGTGGAGCAGGGGGGGGGATGGGTTGAATATGTGGAGGGGTAAGTGGGGGTGAAGAGGTAGGTTGGGGATTGTAGAGAGGGGGGGAGGAAGTGGGGGGGGGTTATGGGTAGGGAGGTTGAGTAGTGTGTGGAAGGGAGATGTGGATGGGGATGGGGCAGGGTGTGTGGAAGAGAGATGAGGGAGGGTGGTGTGGGGAGACAGGAAGGTGGTGTGTGTGTGTGGAGACAGGGGAGGGTAATGTATGGAGGTGAGGAAGGGTGTGGGTTTGACTTGGGTACTGGGTCAATCCAGGTATTCCCTAGGTACCCCGTCTAGTCATGTATAAAAGAGTCTTCTAAAGTAGACATAGGTAAGTGTAGATAACATATGAAATTTAAATATGATTAACCAAGCTAACTAATTCCTCTTGTTTTATTCCTCGTGCCCTACTCTGTCTCTAGGTAAGTGCTGCAGGAGCAAAGGTGGGAGTCTGCGAGTTAAACATCCTCAATGACTGTGCATTTGACCTCAGCCCATATAACTTGAAGAAAATGGACGAGTTTGCCTCCTTTGAGTTTATCAAGCGTCTGCAAGTTAGTTTATCATTGTATTTGTTTGTCCTTTAGTGTTCTTGCTTGCTTGACTCTTTCATATTGTGTGTGTGGTATGTAAACTTAATTTTATGCATTTACATTTGAATTTGCACTACGAAATTTCCTTTCCTAATGCAGTCTTAGCTATGTTAAGAATTTAAATTTATTGATTTACAGGAATATAATTATCCATTCTTTTAACAGATGCTCTCACTTGTTGAGCTTCAATGAGAAACTAACAATGTGGCATGTATGCATGCATGAATATACATATTCATATGAGCATAAACTTCTCTTGTAAATTGTGTCAAGACAAAGGGAACAAGCAGAAACTGTGCTTACTATGAGTGTTACAGATGTTATATCTGCATTCTTAATTTATATGTAATATTTTTAATGGCATAAAATATTTGTATAATTTTGGATGAACAAAAAATCTCCTGTCTACAGAAAGCCTTCCTGAGCGCGGTGCCTCCCTGCCTCGACCAGTCACAACAGCAACAGATTGGTCAGATGCTTGTCAAAGCTAAAGGGTAAGGTCATTTACAGAGTAGTTGAATAAAGGTCAAGTTATTCCTAAAGCTTGCTCCTAAGGATCATAATATGTATGGCATTCCATAAGTTATTTTCTGTGGAGAGCCCGTTCGGTGCGGGGTTTGCTGTTACAGGGGGGAGGGATTTTCTTATCCTCCTTCCCTGTATGAGATTGATATGGGTACAGCTCCTCCCTGGGTTCGGTTCTGGGTTCACTTGTGTTCCTCGATTCCTTCCTTCCAGAGGTTTTCGGCCTCCCACATCCTGCCTAAGGAGGTTTGGGAGGCCATTGTGGCTTACCTTCTGTGTGACCCGAATTTTGCCTCGGTAATGGATCCTCCCTCATTTGAGTTTGGTGCAACTTTTCCTTATTGGGTGTGTTACGAGGGGCTGGAGTCATCCTGGTTGGCAGACTGTCCAATCTGCTTGGGCCCTGGCTCTTAGGTTTTTGTCGCCCTTTTGCTTCATTGCTGTTTGCAGTATCAGAAATATTTGGCATTGCTGATACTGCAGTTGTACTGTATCTGCAGGTGGCTTCGTTTAGTTGCTGGCCCATGTCAGACTTTTGTCGGAGCCCCCAGACCCGGCGTGGGGCCTGGGGCTTTCCCTTCCACCTCCCAGGGAGGGGGGAGCTACGTAGACAGGCAGGTGTGAAGCGAGTTTGTTTGCTTGTTTTCAGGTTGTGGAGTTCTACTTAGCAGTTTGCTTTTCAATAACAATTTTTCACCAGTTGGGGTCTGTTTTTGGACGCCTACCTTTCTTTCTACCTAAACTAATAGATGGCAGACATAGAATGCTTCCAACCACATGGGGGTTTCTATAGGCCTCGTGCCTCTCTGAGGGGGGGCAGGTTCTGGCTCGTAGTCGCCTGGTAGGCTTAGAGCTCCATTCGAATTGACTGATGCCACGGGCGAATACATACATATCAGCCTGGTATAGCTCCGGGAAGCCTCCGGGACTCTCCCAGAAAATGATATTTAATTACATTCAACGCTGTATTTTTTTAGTTAAGGGGTTTAAAATGTTCCATTCAGGTTATTGCTAAGTATTACTCTTGAAGATCAGAAGGAAAAATCATTCCACAAGGTTTTTACCGTTTAAGAGAGATCATTCCAAAGTGTCATTACTAAAGTGTACAGAAATTCCAGAAGTTGTTATTGTTCAGTATGATGCTACGCCAGTCTCACTCCTGGAAGTTAAGGACCACACTCCTGCTTATCCTCTTTTACTGCCACGTTATCCTCATCTACTTCCACGTTATCCTCATCTACTTCCACCTAATTCTTCCGTCATCATCATCCTCTTCTCTCTTCTTTCTTCAACTTGTTATCCTCTCCTCCTATTTTGCATATCATCTTATTCTCTGTTTTCTGTCCCAATTCTTTTCTTTCATCCTCTGCCTAGCCCCTTACCCCATCCTTCTCTCTATTTCCTTGTTCGATACCATCTTTCCGCGTTTGGAGAAACTGTGTTCCATTGGCCTAGAGATCAGTTGATTGTGATTTATGAAGTTGTAGGCATTCCATTTTCACATCAGTGAAATACTAAATGCCATGCTTTATGGTCAAATTTTGCTGAAAAAATGTTTATTTTAATCTACTAAATGAAGGAAAAATACCATGAGAACCTGTCTATAAAAAGAGTTCTCAATTCTTTCCAGTATTTCTCAGAATACATTCCCCTTAATGATTGTTCTACTAATATAGGATCATGACAAGAAATAAACAAGGCCCCATCACGTTTCCCATGCCAAATCTTTCTTTTAACAGGATTTTCTATAAAATACTATATTAACTCTTTCTGATAAATAATTAGAGAAGATATGGTTGCATAACAATTTCTGACTAACATTTCTTGCAGCCAAATTCAAAACTGTACTGAACAAAACTCATCAAAACCCTTCACTTCCAACCATAGGATTTCTTCCAAAATTGACTCAGTGACTCACACTCCAAATTGTATCATTGGTTCTTCACCCATATTAAGTGGAGCATGTTCAGTTAATGGAGTTAAACCACATTATATGTTGAGTCTTGGCACAATTCTTCTTGACTTCTTAACTGTGACCTCTGACCTTCCAGGCCCACCACCACCTGGAAAAATGCAAGTGACATCAGTTGCCTCCTGGGAATGCTACCAAGCACCAATTTGATGACAATTCCGGATGAGGTCTACACGTCCACGTCTTGCAACATTATGATGTCCCCCTTTGAGGATGGTCAGCTGGTGAGAGATAGGGTGAGGTTGAGGGAGGGGGGAAGAAAGGAGGGAGGGAAAAAAAAAGAGAATGGGGTGAGGGAGAGAGGAAGGGAGAGGAAATAGGAATAATCAAGAGGGAGAGAAGCCAAAGAAGAGGGAGAAAATGGATAAAAACACGAGGAAGAAGCAGGAAAAAGAATGCTTTCGGTAGGGAGTGAAGGGATGTTTTTTTTATAAAAAGGGAGATGGGCACAGCACCAACTGAATCAACATAGAAAGCAGAACCAATAATACTCCCAGCTGAGATAGCACCACAAATATAGAGGGCACCACCAAAAAGTTTCATTATTGACAGCAGCATCAGTAATCCATCATATTTACAGGGTGTGTGTAAGATTGGTGCCATGAATATTAGAGACAGCATCGCAATGGATCAGGCAAAAAGATGCATCAAGCTGAGGCAGACAGGTGAGTCGGTGAATGCTTGTGCATTGTTATTAAGGGCCCTCAACTCCTCCATGGCCTATGACTGGTTGAGATTGGTTAAGATCAAGAAATATTCTGTTGCTGTTGCACAGGGCTGTTAATGTTACATGTACAGTAAATGTGACTGGCTTTTTAACTTCCATGAGTGTTAAGGTCCAGGATTATCAGTTTATGACTGGCTCTGCATGGTTGTTAGGCCTAGAAATGTAACAGTCTTTGGTGGTTCATTGCTGTTAAGGTTAAGTATTGTTATTTAGGTCCCATGAATATCCGATGGTCTGTGGTTGAAAGTGACTTTTATGGTTGAAGAATTTTACAGTCTGACTAATTGTATTTGGCTATTATGGTGTTATGTATTATTTATAAATTCTACTTATATTTTTTAATGAATGTATGCTGGTGAAAACCTGTTAAATATGAAAATGTCTTGACTTAACCGATGAATCTCAATTCAAAACTTGACAAAAGTGAGCCTGTGAGTGAGACGACTCCAAGGATAAGTTCCAAGACACTCATGCTCTTCTCTCTTGCTGGACATGACTGTAAATTAAATAAATATAAATAAAAATTATTTGGTGTACATGGGCCACTTTCCAGAGTTGTGTACTATCTTCCTTCTCCTCCTCCTCTTCTACTGACTCCTCTTTTCTTTTTTTCCTACTAGTTTTGTAGCTCTCCTTGGCCCTTCCACTCTTGCTGCTGCTATCCTGGCCCTCCTTGATTGTTGCCACCAACAATGGCTAGTTTATCATGCAACCAATATTCATTGTACTGATCCTGATTTTCCTCACGTGTTTGCCAAATCTTGTGTGCTTGCTTCTCATACACACACTACTTCTCTTTTCTCTTGTTATCCTGCAGGAGGCACTGCCACAGCATGTGACAAAATATCATGTGGAGGAGTTACCGTGTTGACCACTGCAGAGATCAGAAAATTTCAGCTGCAAGAGGTGAAGGAACACTTGGTTGACCTTGCCTCCAAGGATATGGGCATGGATAAGGCTGTGGTAAGTGGAACATGGGCATGGATAAGGCTATGGGAAGTAGGACTTGGGCAAGGATAGGACTGTCTTAAGTGGGGCATGGACATGACTGTGACAATAGACATGTCTTGGAGTATATTTGTGTGAATGTGAGGAGGGTATTGATAGTGGTATGTGATACTGAAATTATGGCCTGCACTTAATGAATATGTCTTGTATTCACAAGTTTGAGCTTGCATTAGATATAAATAATATCTTGATAATAAATGCGGCATCCCTTAAAATGAAAGTACTGATTTTCCCTTGTCAATAGGAGGCTTTTTCCTTTCAATAAATGCGATATATATATCCATACCTACAAGTGACATTTTCACATCCACAAGTGTGAACATTATTTTCCGTGAGCCTTTACCTACAAGTGTGACGACCTTTCCAGATCCTGGCTGGCAAGGTGAGGCAACTGAGAAGCCAGGGTAACCTGACACAGGAGGAGCAGACTAGACTTGGATACATCTACCAGGCCTTCACTGTGGATGACATAAACAACATTACCACATGGAACACTCCAGCAGCCAAGGAGATGATCTTCTGGATGGGGATGATGACCTCCATGTCTGATGAGGCGGTGAGTAGCTGAGGGGGATGGTTCTCATGGGAGGGGGAGGTAAGGTAATTGTATCTGTTTTCCTACTTACTGACTTAAGATATAAAAGACAGTATATTAAAATAATTAGGATACATAAGTTAATCAAAGTATAAATAAAAATACACAGGAATTTATAACAATGTATACAGTTACAGAGGATAACAGCAATGTTCATGCTTCAGAGTTAAAGATGACCATAACTTCAATATTAGGTCGAAGATCAGTGGCTGTGTGTCTGAATATGGTTAATGAGACCAATTTAGGCCTGGAAGGTTTGCCCACACACGGGACATATGTGGGTTGGGTGCACTTGTATGGTGGAGGTTGCTCTAGCTTTGCATGTGGCGCGCTTCCTCTGGGCCTCCGCAGTCTGTCTATTTTCTGTTGCATGGGCCCCATATAAATAACGATATGAAATGCATAAATCACAAATGTATGTGTCCAAATGTCCAATCCACATACCAATCCACAATGAACTAGTACCCATTCATCTAACCACCCACTATTTTTACAATCTTTGTCCAACTACTTGACCCTCTTGCCCACCCTCTCACCCACCCTCATCCACTCTCCCCGACAGATGACTGCAATCAGGGACAATGTTCTGACTAATTACAAGAGCTTATCGAGCATGACCTCACAGGACCTGATGCTGCTGGGGCGAGTGGTGTGCTACTTCACTCAAGACCAGATCAATGCCATTCCCTTGTCTGCTTTCCTGTGAGTGTAAACTACACATTATTTTTCCAATATCACCTTTCAACTTATAAACTAAATGTTTATGTCCTTCGGAGTTTGTCTGTTTTCTGATAGACTCCGATAGTCTAGTCAGTTTGAATCAGTCCCCAGTACTCTGAATCTTCACAACCATAAAATACAATACTAATCCTGATCTCAAGTGTTTAAGAAGGCTGGAACAGAACCAATAAATACCACATGAGAAATATGTGGTGCATTTCTGCACCAATGCAGAAATGCCATGTAAGTAAAAGATCCTAACTCATGGAATGCAATGAAATAGTTTTTGAATTTGTATTATACTTAACCAATTACTAAGAAAAAATTAAAGAGTACCTAAATAGCATTAGTCTATCATTCTCTCTATCACTAAATGGCATATGTCTATCACTCTCATATTCAAAATCTGTATAACTCATTAATTTACTCTTATTTCACTTAGGCAACTATGCATTGGTCTCGGCCACTACTTCACCTAAAACTAAACCCGAAGTTAAATTATAACAAATTCTGTCTTCATGTAACATACAGCCCCTCTGTTTGAATACACAGCTCTGCACCTCAACAATAACTCTGATACCTAAATCCATGAAAACATGTTGTGCAAATAGACCTAAAATCTGGAACTGCCTTTTTAGCGACTTGCCCAACATATTCTGTGTACTCTCTGGCCAGTGGGAACCAGTTGTTAATGGATATCCTTACTTCTACTACTACAATTACTATACTACTACTGTTCACAACTACTATTAATTCTACTACTACTATTACTGTTCTACCACCATTATCACCATTGGTTTGTCACTTCTACCATTAAAACTACTATAGCCACTCAAACTACTACAATGATAATTACTACAAACTATTATTACTATTAAACTATTACTATTTAGTAGTAATTATCGCTACTACTAGTAGTAATTATTACTACTAGTAGTAATAGTTACTGCTAAGTACTAACTACAGTATTACTACTAACTACAGTATCTATTATGGTTACCACAATTACAACAACTACCTACTACTACTACTGCTGCTACTACCACCACCACTTATTGCTACCACTAAAACTACTACACACTAAAGTACTAAAACTACTGTTATCAACAGGGATGCTATGAGGTACTTGGGCACACAGGACTGTAGCGGTGAGAACAACGGTACACTCTACCTTGCCAGCAGGGCCATCGATGCATACAACAGTGACAACAGAAGCATCGGAAACTGGGACCCGGCGACGGTAAGCACTGGGTAAGGGTGCGGGAGAAGGAGTGCATGTGAGTAAGCGATGGTATGAAGAGTGTGTGAGAAAGTGGATAAGTGTAAGGGTGAGGGGGAGAGAGAGATCGAGATCGTAGTGTGCAAGAAAGATGGGGAAGGATAAAGCAGTGTTGAATGTGCTCATTGTCAGGCTCATACAGTACTGCTAATTAAATCCCAAATCTAGTGAACACAGAGAAATGAATATTAATATGAGTATAATATTCTTATTTTAAGGTTACTGTGAACAGGCAAACTCGCATTTAAATACTGTAACATACTTGAACAAACCTGAGTACATGCTTTCAATTGCTGGACACAATATAACTGTATCCAGTTGGTCATGTTAAATACGATACATACACTATTTGTCTGCTTACCTCATGGCTTGAGCTAGTGGTTCAGGAGCACTATCCAAGCACAATATCAATGTTAAAAAGATAATCAGGCGAGTCATATAATCCAAAAATGTGGAAAAGTATTGGAATAGTAGTGGAAAAGCGAGGCACAGCTGATCTATTATTTGTGTAAGTTACTAAAGACTAGCCATCATAGCAGTTGGCATAGGTGATGAAGTTTATGTAGGAGGGTTGACTGGTGTGGTTATGACCTTAAAACTCGAATGTACACATTGAACATAATTATAACTGATCTATCTGTTGATACACATTGGACATAATTACAGCTGGTCTACCTGTTGACAGGTAAGTGAGATGGGACTCCTGATGGGTGGTCTCAGCCCAGAGAGCTTGGCCATGATGCCTGACAGAGCCTTCTCAGGTCTGACCTCAGCCGGCATACAATCTATTCCCCCTGGTGTCTTGAAGGTGAGTCTATCCCAGCCCCAGTGTCTTGAAGGTGAGTCTATCCCAACCCGTGTCTTGAAGGTGAGTCAATCCCGGCTCTAGTGTCTTGAAGGTATCCATGCTGGCACACGGAGTCAATGGTACAGGAAATTGGTGGCTATAGTAGTTGAGATGGGGCACACCAGAGTAGTATAAGCACTTTTTGTAGTTTTCAAAAGGATCTACAATATCAGGTTGTATAAATATAAATGCAGAGCAACAAAAATAATCAGAGAACAGTCATCTTTAATACCAGAAAGCGCTGAGGGCCTCAGGACTAACAACACTATGAACCAGACATGAGAGGGCTGATCTCATTGAAACTTAAATTGTTGACCAAATTAATTCATTGGTTTTGTCAAGGACAGGAAGCCTGTATGCATAATGGGGGGGGGAAGAAATAGCCTAAGCTACTCTATCCCTTTGGGATGTATTTTCATGTCTCATTAAACATATTTGAACTTGAACTTTTGAGTGACCTCCTTACTTCTGTAATCTTGTGTAACTTAATGTATACCATCTCCAGCAGACGGTGTTCATGAATAATTCCAAAACTTTTAGGCAATTAAAGTGCTATATTGTTGTACTGGCTTAACATGCTCTCCTTAGAACTATGCTACCTTTTGTACAGTACCCCAGCTTGGTATAATTTTGCATACCTAAATGTATACCAGTTTCTACAGGTAATTAAAATGTCCCAGATCAAGAATTTGACTCCCACAACAGCAGCATCCATCTCATCAAATCAGATGGCGGAGTTTAACTCCGATATGGTTGCAGCTCTGCAGGATATGCTACCCTCGCCTCCTCCGGGGGCAGGAGCTCAAGGTGTGTGGTCTATTTACCTGGTGCTTGCTTTTCTCTTTGACTTTTTTTGTCCTTGCAAATTACATCTCACACATGCACAGGCCTTTGAAAAGAGTCCATCATAAGAAGTTGTTCAGGAAACTGGAGCGTACTGGAGAAGTGACAGGGAGGCTTTTAAAATGGATGAAAAATTTTCTAATCAACAGAAAAATGAGGGCAGTAATCAGTGGCAATGTATCGGACTGGAGATATGTCACGAGTTGAGTACCACAGGGTTCAGTTCTTGCACCAGCAATGTTCATTGTCTACATAACCTACCAGAAGGAATACAGAATTATATGAACATGTTTGCTGATGATACTTACAGTACTAGGGAACATAAGAAACGTAAGAAGATTACGTTGCCCTTCTAGAAGACTTGGACAAAATAAGTGTTAGGAGCACCACTTGGCAAATGGAATTTGTGAACAACTGCCATGTTATGGAACGTGGAATAGGAGAAAATAGATCACACACAATCTACAAATTGTGAAAAAGCGTGAAAAAATTCTGATGAAGATATAGATCTTAGGGGTGGTTCTAGACAAAAAAAATTGTCACCCGAGGACCACATAAAGAACATTGTGCGAGTAGCCTATGCTACGCTTTCCTATTTCAGAATTGTTTTTTAAATACAGTACATAGATGGTAAAAAAAAGAAATTGATGACCAAACCACACACCAGAAGATAAAGAAACGAAGTTTGGTCATCGTATCTTCAGCCATGTCATTGCGACTCATAGTCTGCACTAAAGAAATTCTTCACAACCTTTGTGAGACCAAAGTTAGAATATGCACCGATTGTTGGTGCCCATATCTTAAGAAGCACATCTACAAACTGGAAATGGTGCAAAGATATGCATCTGCTGTAAATGACTTGTAGTACCGAAAGACAAGAACTACGAAGAGAGGCTAGAGGCATTAAATATGCCAAAATTAAAAGATAGAAGAAAAAGAGGTGATATGATCACTAAGTGATCATAGAATTGCCAAGGCCTTAAACTTTAAGAACAAGAGGGCATAGATTTAGCTAGCTAAACAAAGCTGCCAAAGAAATATAAGAAATTTTACTTTTGCAAACAGAGTGGCAGACAGTTTGAACAAGTGAAGTGAGAAAGTGGCAGAGGCCAAAACTGTCAGTAGTTATAAAGTGTTATGATAAGAGTGTTGGAAAGCCGGGACACCATGAGCATAGCTCTCATCCTGTAATTACACTTAGGTAATTACATGCGATCTGTTTATCTGAATGTGTGCAAGCATGCCCTTCTATATCTCTCTCTTGCTTTCTCTCTCCCTCTCTTGCTTTCTATCTCTCTCTCTCTCTCTCTCTCTCTCTTGCTCTCTATATATCTCTCTCTTGCTCGCTCTCTCTCTCTTTCTCGCTCTCTCTCTCTTTCTCTCTTGCTCGCTCTCACTCTCTCTCTCTTGCTCGCTCTCACTCTCTCTCTCGCTCTTGCTCTTCCTCTCTTGCCCTTTCTCTCTCTCTTTCTCAAAACCCATTTACCTGTGTGTGGTCTCTCCTTATCATATAGCCTTTGTGTTCACCCCCCCCCCCCTCCCCACCACCTTCCTCACAGTGCACCTTCACTGAATAATTTATTTATTTATACAGTATTATTATTTTAGTTGAAAAATAGTTTATAAATGGCTTTCAGGACTACATGTCTCTGAGGTCGTGGGAGCCTTGACGCTGGTGTTGGTGTTGGTGTAGCTACTTGGAGGCATTCATGGACCATCACCTTGGTATACTACATGTACCCAGTACACAATGAGCTTTGTACTTGGCAACACCTACTGGACCAGCAGCTGACCTTGCCGTCCTTGGCAACACCTGCTGGACCAGCTACTGACCTTGCCGTCGTTGGCAACACCTGCTGGACCAGCAACTGACCTTACAGTCTTCGGCAACGCCTGCTGGAGCAGCAGCTGACCTTGCCGTCCTTGGCAACACCTGCTGGAGCAGCAGCTGACCTTGCCACTCAATAATGAATGAATTGAGTCATTAGTCATCATCAGCTATTTTTCAGTAGTAACTTTGTTACAACTTTCAAATTGAATATATTTTTCCTATTGATTTACAGTGTACCAATCTGATATATATACTATTTTGCAGCAGGTTAATACTGATGACAGTACAGTAGTGTAATTTTTAGTATTACTACATATAACTTTCAGTATTAATAAATTTAATAATTTGACAGGCAATACTTGCCCAGTGCCTTAAGTCTTTACTTTTTATCTGTATATAAGAATGTTGTTGTAGTTAGTGTTTAAACAAGCTAAGAGGATTAATTAGTATCAATATTATTATATGATCTTTATTTACATTTTCACCTTGAAAAGCAAATAACTCGTATATGTATTACAAAATTTGGTAGATAGTACCGAATTGTACAGTGCACCCTTGATACTCACGACCTGTATAGTTTACCTTAATTTACCTGAGGGTCACTCTCTCTAGTGGCCTCAATGAGTACAGGAAGCAGGCAGCTTGTTAAAGGTCTCCCATTTGTCCTGATGATTTTATCAAGCTGTTTTTATTTTTAATTTAGCATGATTCTGACACTTATGGCTTCGGCAGGTAGGCAGTTCCAGTGGTTCATAACTCTATCTTGAGGTTATCTCGAGATGATTTCGGGGCTTTTCAGTGTCCCCGCGGCCCGGTCCTTGACCAGACCTCCACCCGCAGGAAGCAGCCCATGACAGCTTACTAACACCCAGGTACCTATTTTACTGCTATGTAACAGGGGCATAGGGTGAAAGAAACTCTGCCCATTGTTTCTCGCCGGCGCCTGGGATCGAACCTAGGACCACAGGATCACAAGTCCAGCGTGCTGTCCGCTCGGCTCCCTATGGGCAAAAAATATCCCGTTTTCATTCTTACATTGTGGTTTACCTGAATTTACCCTGAGGGCTACTCTCCCTAGTGTCCTTGATGAGAACAGAAAACTGGCAGGTTGTCAAAGGTCCTCCTATTTACCCTGATGATTTTTTTCCAGCTTTATTTTAAAATTTAACAGTTTTGGCATTTACGGCTGAGGGGGGTAGGCAATTCAATAGATTTATATCCATGGGTAAAATAACTAGTTTGAAGTTTGAAACCTGCTGCTCTTGATCGGTTCAAGAAGGTTTGTTGAGCTTGAATCCATTGCTTTGTTTGTTACAACTGATCTTTTAAAAGAAGTTGTCTGGATAAATATCTTCCTAATTGTTCAGTATTTTAAAAGTTTCAGTGAGATCAGCCATGTCATGTCTGGTTTGCAGTGTTGTTAGGCCTGTGGCCCTCAACTATTCATGGTATAGAGTTGACTTAGTTCAGGAATCCGATTACTTAATTTCCTCTCTGAACCTTAGATTTAGAGTAAAAAATCCAGGTTCTGGAGATGATTGTAGTAAAAGTTAGTTTGTCAGTTCATCACAAAATAATTTTGATAAAATCTTATCTCTATTATTTAAAATAAAAAGTGAGATTCTGTAATCATTTCTAAAATACATATGCATTATTGATCAAGTTTGAAATGTTGTGTACTATAAATTGTACAAGTGGGTTTATGAAAAAAATTTTGAGGCAGTAATAATTTTCCATTACTTTGGACAGGAAGCTATCTTAGCATCATTAGCAAACATGTCAGTATAATTCTGTATTTCATCTGGTAGATTGCTTATGTAGACAATGAACATTACTGATGCAAGAACTGAACCCTGTTGTACTCCACTTGTGACATTTCTCCAGTTGATACATTGCCTCTGATTACTGCCCTCATTTTTTTGTTAGAATTTTTTTTTATCCATTTTAGCTTACCATTGTAACTGTACAATGTTGATAACATTGATTTAAAGTTGGTAACATTAAGTTAACATTGATTGAACATCAATAATTGTTATTCAATGGTAATTCGACATTACTCGAGCATATTCTGCCCAGTGGGAGAGAGAATGAAGGGGGGGGAAAGAGAAAACAGGAGGCACATAGGAGAGAGAAATGGAAAATGGATGAGAATGAAACTGAGGTAGAGAGAGAGAAAAATGGACAAACATGGGCACTGCCAGATATCCCCTCTAGTAACTGTACAAAAACATTAAAACTTTGCAATTCAGAGAGCTTAAATACAATATAATACTGTACATCTCAAAAGTTAAAAAAAAAAAAAAATGGCTTTCTAAATTCATTACAAAATGTTTATACTAGTTATGTTATATATTTAAAAGATAACATGGTTTTCATAATTGTATTTGTTGGTATAAATAAAATATAAATAAACTTAATTGGAAATCTAAACATGCAATCAATTGTAATTTTATGAAAAGAAGTTAGGCCTATTATTTGATTCTTATAAGTAAAAATTAAGACAGCAGGAATTTTATGGTTTAGCAAATCTTATGATATCTAACACCTGACAAGTAATTTATATTATCCGGTTGACAAAATTTTTATTAAAATTTGTAAGCCTATTTGTTTCTGAGGAATAATCAATTCAAATTTGAAAATTAAGAAATACATGACATGTGAAGTTGTTAAAAAGATCCAAGAATATTTATTGGCTGTGGGTGGCTTCGTTGTGTTTGTGACAACTGCTGGTCCAGTGGGGGTTGGCAAACACAGCTGCTGCTAGTTCTGTGGAGGTTACCAAGTACTCAGCTGCTGGTCCAGTGGGGGTTGGCAGACAGGCCCACCCAACTGCTGATACAGGTAGGTCTATGCAACTGATGGTCTAGTGGGGGTTAACCAGGTAGGCTTACATCATCACCAATACTACTACCAATACCAAAGCCCCCAAAAGGCTAGAGAAGCAGAGTTCTGAAAGACATTATAGATAGTTCACCATTAACAGCAATAATTATAATTTGAAAATGGAAAATAGTGTACACGATCAAATAATTTAAATATGAATAGTAATGTTGAGAAATTCAGTGTAATAATATACTGTAATATAAATATTTATAACACAAACATGCCTTCTATACATGTACAGTACTGTATATTAAATCATAGTGTATATACACTGACACACACACACTGTGTGTGTGTGTGTCAGTGTACTCGCCTAATTGTGCTTGCGGGGGTTGAGCTCTGGCTCTTTGGTCCCGTCTCTCAACTATCAATCATTTGGTGTACAGATTCCTGAGCCAACTGGGCTCTATCATATCTACATTTGAAACTGTGTATGGAGTCTGCCTCTACCACATCACTGCCTAATGCATTTCATCTGTTAGTGTGTGTGTGTGTGTTAGTCACTAACCTGGCGACCCTGACCTATAACCTGCTGATGGCAACACCCCCTGCAGTGCTGCCTTCATCTCCAAGTTGAACTGTGCCATTTGACTCGCAGAGATGGATGCTGCTGTCGTGGGGCTCAGGTTCTTGATCTGGGACACTTTAATTACCTGCAGGTGGTGGTATACATTGAGGCACTTGAGCTTACACACAATATCTAAGAGTACAGTATTGTTATTTTTGGAGGACGGGTTGATTTTATACAATAACCACACTTTTAAAGACCCTGCGGTTGTATTTACCACACTGCATCGTGAAACTCATGGCAGTGGATTAAGGCAACAAAAGCATAGCGACAGTAGTGTGAGACTAGGTATTGGCTGCCACTTTTTGGTTGCCATCAAATGCAAATTTGGAGTCCTGAATTACAAAGATAATTATTAGAAACAAAGAATTATCTCAAATTTATTTATAAGGAAAACCAAATAGAGAGAGAAGAGAGAACAACTATATTACAAGACAACATTACAACTATTGATACCTCTCTAACACTGCCACTTTCATTCAGTAACACCACTCACAACTTGCATTTACTGTACTCCCCAATGACAATCTACCACTGAACCACTGTACAGTATTCAAATTTCATCTACCACTGACTTTCTGTACCGATTAATGTCTATACCCTTGAAATGCAGATGGGATACACTCACCTTCAAGGCAATGGGACTGGAACAGACTTGTCTTCAAAATACTGGATCAGAAATACTGCATCTTTAAGACAGAAATTACAACACCAGGCATTAAAAACAATTCTAGAACAAAGTCGACTCTCATACCTGGAACAGTTAATGGCCTCGGAGCTAACAACACCGGGAAACCAGGCATGCCAAGGTGGATCTCATTCAAACCTTTGGAATACGGAACAGTTTGAAGGATGTTGAGCCAAACAATTTCTTCAAAAAGGTCAGATGCAAGTCAAGCTCAGCAAGCCATTGTGGCAGGACTGAAAATAGAGTATATATTTTTCACCACAGGGTTATACATCCTTGGAACCACCAACAGAAAATAAAAAAGGCCAAAAAACTGTTAAATTTTAAAATCCACCAAAAAAAAAAATCATCAGGATAAATGGGGGAACCTTTGACAAGCTGCCAGCTTCCTGTCTTCATCTGGGCCAGTAGCATGTTGGTGGCCCTCGGGTAAATTCAAGCAAGACGCCAGGGCCGGGATAAACTCCCCATCATGACACTGGGCTAGGACACTCACCTTCAAGACACCGGGGCTGGGATAGATTCATCTTCAAGACACTGGTCTACGATAGACTCACCTTCAAGACATTAGGGTCGAGATAGACTCACCTTCAAGATACTGGGGGATACTCACCTTCAAGACACTGGGGCTGGGATAGACCCACCTTCAAGACACTGGGGCTGGGATAGACTCACCTTCAAGACACCGGGGGGAATAGATTGTATGCCAGCTGAGGTCAGACCTGAGAAGGCTCTGTCAGGCATCATGGCCAAGCTCTCTGGGCTGAGACCACCCATCAGGAGTCCCATCTCGCTCACCTGTCAACAGGTAGACCAGCTGTAATTATGTCCAATATGTCCCAACAAGTACACCAGTTTTCTTCTTTATATGGTGTAGACCAGGTATAATTATGTCCTTGTCACCACCTCCCTCACTGTTCCCTCACCCCCACCTTCCCTCTCTCACCCCCCTTCTTTCCTCACCCCACCTTCCCTCCCTCACCCCCCACTTTCCCTTCCTCACACCCCCACCTTCCCTCCCTCACCGTGGCAGGGTCCCAGTACTGGATGTTTCTGTTGTCACTGCTGTAGGCAGCTACAGCTCTGGCGGCCAGGTTGACAGTGCTGTTCTGACCACTACAGTCCAGGATGCCCAAGTACCTCATGGTGTCCCTGGTGACCAGAGAGAGCAGCGTTATTAGTACATGTTACACTTTCACTTGTTACACTTGTAGAAACAGCAGTAGTTGTAGTTTAGTAATAATATAGTTGTACTTTTAGTAACAGTAGGTGCTATAGCAGTATATGTATGCTTCGTAATATGCAATGCTGTACCATGCATACTATGTAATGCTGTAAGCATCAACAGTGTTTGATACGCATAATGATAGTATTATTTGTAACTGGTTTGCTACAACTTTTTATAAATTTACTTCTTATCAACTACCTCATTTCTAGTACAATGAGTTGTATTGACAATATACATGGTAGCAATATTAGACATTGCTCAGCATCAACAGCTGTTTTACAGTATTGAGGACAGGAAAGGTTATATACAGCAACCTCCAAGTCACAATATTCACAAGTTCCTGGATATCACTCGGGATGCTAATGTGAAAACAGAAGGATATAGGACGAGATGTCAAAATAATCATATTTTATCGAGACACACACGACTCCAAAAATAAGTGGGAAAGCCAAATTTTCTGTCATGCTGAAAATTTTAAGAGGAGGTGCACGACTGTAAGCAGGACAAAGCAATTCCGACAGTAAAACACAGATTTTTGTTCCATTAAAAGGCCCATGAGTGAATTGTGTGTGGCCAATACTTAACCTAGTCAGAGGTATTCCTCGCTTCCTGTTATGGTGACAGGAGGAAGGCCATGGGAACAGGTCACATTTGATGATACATAATTTGTAATAGCTTATCAACTACCTCTAACAGATGCAAAATATGCGATGTGAATGACATGAAGTACAGCCAAGGAAGAAATTTGCTTCTGCGATATGAAAGGAACAAACAGCCTCTTTAGCAGCAATATTCAAAGTGTCATAAGAGTCTATACTAATGATTGGAAGCCCAGCAAAACTCGACTGTCTAAAGAGGAATGGCCAAAATAATATCAGGATTAGAAGGGTTAAGAGATTCCAGGGCCATGAAAGCATTGTGACAGTCAACTGATGTACATGGACAAACAATCCCTGGTGTGTGAAAGGTATTAATCTCATAGCATAAAAATTGCATAAAGATCTGCAGAAAGAGGAAACAGCATGCACCACCTTAGTCTTCAACCCAGTTGTAAGCAAGGCACTAGTGTGGGAAAGACAGTGCAAACGTTTTAGGAAAAGGAATTTCAGGACATAAGGGGGTAGGAGCCTTCACTGTACTGGTTAAATCTTTGCATAATTTAACAAATGGCATCCTCCACTGGGGTAAAGTAGGCATAATACAAAGAGACACATTAAAAGCCTGCACTGAGAAGCTTAAAAGTGAGTAATCTGTTTAGTGTAAGACTGGAAAGGATATCCTGGCCCAGGAATGGAAGAAAGAAACCATGCTTGTTTCTCTTATTGGCTATGTTGCTTCATATTTCAGTCTTGAGGTGTCTTAATTTTACTCAGCCTGTCTCCATCTATCATTTAATTTCCTTTTACCTTTGCCTTGGTTTCTGTGTTTCCCTTGATCTTACTCCTCATTCCTTTTCAATTTCCCTGCCTCCCCTTCCCCAACACTAAACACTTTCCCTGCCTTGCCTACCCCCAACACTAAGCTCATACGCACAGAAAAGCAGTCAAGGGGATGGCGTTGATCTGGTCTTGAGTGAGGTAGCACACCACTCGCCCCAGCAGCATCAGGTCCTGTGAAGTCATGTTCGATGTGTTCTTGTACTTGGTTAGTATCTTGTCCCTGAGTGCTGTTATCTGATGGGGAGAGTAAAAGGAGTTGGTGAAAGGCTGAATACGAGAATTGGTGAGAGTGCTGTAGATGGATAAAGCTTAGAAAAATGGATGGTTGAATAAGTAGATAGGTGGATAAGAAAATGGGTGTATAGGTTAGTGTAACAATGAATAAATTGGTGGATTAGTAGGCAGGATGGTAGGTTTGTACACGATTAGCTGACTTATTTTTAAGTTCGTAAGAGTATTGGTTAAGTGAATAAGGGAGTAGGGGAGTAGATGAGTAATTAGATCGAATAGATAGTAAAGTGGGCGAGTAGTTAAGACAGACAAGCAAGAAATTACAGGCAGGCGAGTACCGGGTAGTTAGTAGTAGACCATCGGGCAAGAAAGTAAACAGAAAAGTAGACTTAATTGTTATTTAGAGAAACCAATATCCAATAGTACTCTTATTATTTTAAAAGAATTAGTTTTGTCAGTTATAACTGATCAAATATGTTATATATTCATATAATTTATGTTTCTTATATACAGTATTTGAATATATTGTCTTTGGCATCATAGGTATTCAACAGGATTTGTAGACTTACTTTCACTTCTCCATCTTCGCTCACCCTTCTTATTCCTCTTTTTCAATCAGTCTACTTCCTACCCTCTCTATCCCTTCCCTTCCTCCCTTTTCTGTTCAAGCACTTGGCCTGGTCTTCTTACAGGGTCAGTTTTTGATCCCTGATGGTTCAGGTTGATCACTTTCTCCCCTTCGTTTTCATAGTCCAGCTCTTTGTCTGTCCTCAATATAGTCACTGGTTTACTGTTCTCTTCCCTGATGGTTACAGTCCCTCCCTATTCCCTGTGAACCAACCCTGTTGTACCCACTTACTGCATCATCAGACATTTTTGCCAGCATCTCCTTGGCAGCGGGGGGTGCCCATGAAGTAAAGTTGTTTATGTCGTCCTTGGTGAAGGCTTGGTAGATGTAGCCAAACTTAGTCTGCTCCTCCTGTGTTAGGTTATTCTGGTTTCTCAGCTGCCTCACCTTGTCAGCCAGGACCTGTAGTGAAGTCATGGTTGTAGGTAAAGGATTGCTAATGGGTAAAAACCTGCTTGCTCTCGTGAATGGAGAAATGTCATATTTGAAGGATAAAAATATACCAAACTTGTTTATATGAGAGGATCTTCTTTTGGTAGGCAAGAGAAAAGTTTCTGTATTTAAGGGAAGGTCAGATTTGTGATCAAGGAGAGGCATTTACTCCAGTCTAATGGAAAGTTAATTTTGTGAGGGTCAGTCTTGTAGGTAAGAAAATGTCAGCTCTAGAAAAAAACAGGCTAAAGTTTGTCTTGTCCTATCAGCTATACCCTCCTGACCCATGCCTCACTTACCGTGGCCCTGCCCATGCCATGCCCCACTTACCATAGCGTTTTCCATACCCATGTCCTGGGAGCCGAGTTCTTCCAAATTATCCTTCACATCCTGCAGCTGAAGATTTCTGATCTCTGCAGAAGTCATGACAGCAACTCCCCCACAAGATATTTTGTCACAGGTTGTGGCACCAGTACCTACAGGAAGAGAATGTGAAGGAAGAGTAAAATGTCTATAAAAATAAGAGGAAGTCCAGGAAAACAATAGAAGAGCCAATTGAAAGATGAATCAGAAGAAACCAAAAAGCCAGATGGGAAAACCAGAAGACAATATATGAACAGAAAACAAGAATGCTTTTTTTATCTATAGGGTTATAAACTCATGGAACTGCCTACCCGTCGAAGCCGTAAATGCCAAAACGCTGGTATATGTTAAAAACACTGCTGAATGTTACTATCAGGATAAAAGGAGAGGGGGGCCTTTGACAAGCCACTGGCTTTCTGTCCTCCTTGAGGGCACTAGTGTTAAGAGACCCTCAGGTAAATTATGAGCTAAGTACAAGTAGCTGAGGAAGGTGGAGCAAGAGGGTGGGAAATAGAGAAGATGATTAAGAAGGGTAATAATCATGAAAGTAGCCCCGAGCCCTGAAAGTAGTGTACCGAGAGATTGATTACAATGATAGCCATAGAGTATTGGGGAGAGAAGGTTATTTCTAAAGAAAGCTTTAGCATAAATGGAGTGAAATCCATGTTGGAAAGCATTGTACGTTGACTGCTTCAGGGCTCTTGACTTGGGATCTTTTTTTACCATATACTGTATATGAATGATTTAAATACATTATTGGCCAGCAACACTGCAGAAGATACAAAAATAGGGCACTTAATTCAGAAGAAGACAATATTGCCACTTGAAGATTTAAATAAGCTTTTAAGATGGAGAAAAGTTTGGCAGGTGCAGTTTAATCCTGACAAGTGTGGGGATCTGAGCGTAGGTGACATAAATAGAGTAACCGGATATCAGCTTAAGAGCTATGAAAAGCAGCCCTCTGACTCACCTGCCTGCCTCAGCTTGATGCATCTCTTTGTCTGATCGACGGCGATGCTCTTTCTTTGAAGCATGGCAGCTATCTTACACACATCCTGTAAACATGATGGGTTATTGATGCTGCTTTCTGTAATGGAATTATTATTGGTGCTTCCTTCCATATTGACATTATCATTGGTCAGCCAGATCATATGATAAGATTTGCATATTTTAGCATCCCATCCTCTCTTTCCTTTATCCTCACCACCCAAAATCTCCCACGTCGGTGTGTCCTCTAGTGCATCCTCCTGTTTTGATAGTACTGTACTGTACTATACTGTATAGGAAGGATCAGAACCATAGTACACATATTGACGTACAACGCAATTAGAAAGTAGAAATCGGTACTACTGTATTTAATTTGGGCAAACTGGAAAACGATTTTCTACTTATGTTGCAAAGGCTAACTAAACTAAACTAACCTAGAGTCTACATTAGGCCTCTAGGCCTAATACATGCTATCTGAGGCCTAATATAGTACATGTGTGTGCTATACTAGGCCTAGGAATATTAAAGTTTGTTTTAGCTTAATTTTTTTGGACTATTAAGTGAATAGTACAAAATTCTACAAATTGCATAGTATGTTAATGTTTGTACTATGGTGCACATAGTTACAAACAGTACTATCTAAACGGGAGGATGGGCTGTGTCCTCTCTCTCCAACTTTTCTCTCCATGTCCGTTTGTATTCCTTTTAACAACCTTAATTCCCTCTCCATTCTTCTTCCTTCCTGCCCCCCCCTCTCTTGATTGCCTTTCCTTTATGTTTTCACCACTTTCTCTCGCTCTTCCTCCCCTCTCTCCCTTTCCTTCCCTCTCTCTCTTCCACTCACCCATCCTCAAATTCTCGCTTCCCCCCCCCTACCCCTCACCGGCTGACCATCCTCGAAGGGTGACATCATAATGTTGCAGGACGTAGAGGTGTAGACTTCATCCGGGATCGCCATTAAGTTGGTGCTGGTGAGCATTCCCATGATGCAGCTGACGTCACTTGCGTCCTTCCAGGTGTTGGTGGGCCTGGAAGGTCAGAGGTCACATTGGACTGCAAAGCAGATGAAAGGTCATAGGAAAACAGGAGTAAATATAGTGTGCAACAAGAAAGGTTGGAATGGAGAGGGCTTAAGTGAAAAGATTTTAAACCAATTACAGTGATACCTCGACTTATAATTGTCCCTACTTACGATATTTTCGAGTAACGATGTAAATTTGGTCAGAAAATGCGGCTCGACTTATGATCGTGTTGTCAACTAACAATATTCATCGATACATGTTCGGGTCAACCGAGCCTATGGTTCCTCGTGGCATGGACCGACCTGCCTCAGTTTACCAGAGCTGCCCGCTTAGTGACGATCACGTTTGTAAGAAATTCCATTATTTTGGTAATTTTTATTCTGAACATAAATGTGGGGAAATAAATGGGGAAATTCATTTCGCAAAACGAGCATTTCACATGACGACCTCGGTGCTGGAACTCTAATTGAGGCTCCTTTGTATGTCTTTCTGAAGATGAGGTCTTCATGCATGTATACAATAATACAAGTTGGGGTGCACCAGAGATTTATACAATTGAAGAACTACCTTCTTTTCCTGAAGGTCAAAAGTATGCTTGATTATTCCTAGGGTTTGGTTAGCCTTTTTTTTTTTTTTTTTTTACTGACGCTCCCACCTGTTGTGCAACTTTCAGTCAATGATGGATTCTTACTCTTTGGTCCTTTTTTTCATCACTCTGTTGCAAAGCAATGTTGTTACTTTGGTAGTTATGACATTGTTATGCCCCACATGCAAGGCCATATATTTTCGATATTAAAAAGCATTTACCTGTCTTCTGACCATTGGTGGAGTTCAGAGAGATCTTCTTGTAAGGCCTTAATATTAATTCATTCTCTTCACCTTCAAACATGTGTGTAGGTAATGGGATGTCGTCTAATCTTTCTAGTATGAAGACTCGCGTAGAGTATTCATTAAAAATGTTTGCTGCCCTTTTATTGTCTGTTATAACTTAGTCTCATCTTTTAAGGGTCCTATAGAGTCCTTTGTTTTGCTTTTACAGTACTTCTTATATAGGCATAGAATGACTTTTACAGTACTTCTTATATAGGCATAGAATGACTTTTACAGTACTTCTTATATAGGCATAGAATGACTTTTACAGTACTTCTTATATAGGCATAGAATGACTTTTACAGTACTTCTTATATAGGCATAGAATGACTTTTACAGTACTTCTTATATAGGCATAGAATGACTTTTACAGTACTTCTTATATAGGCATAGAATGACTTTGGATCTTTATGTTTTGGTCAAGTTTTCTTTCAGTCAGTTGGCTGACCTGATTTCCTGAGTGGCTGAATTAAATGCCCTTCTATATATCTCATAATCTATTATGTTTATTTTATGCCTTCTTCAGGGGCGGTTATCTTTTTTTTTTATTATTGTATTTATATACAAAAGTTCTTACATTCTTGTAAAGCCACTAGCACGCATAGCGTTTCGGGCAGGTCCTTAATCTTAATTTTTTCCCCGGAATACAACCCGCCAAATCGTTTAATAACCAAGTACCCATTCACTGCTGGGTGAACAGGCTACAGTTAAGGATTGGCACCCGGTCAATCCTTCCTGGCCAGGATACAAACCTAGGCCAAAGCAATCACGAAGTGCCGGGCGAGTGTCTTACCACTGTGCCATGGGGGACTGGTTTTTACTACCCATGTCATCCGTCTAGTTCCCTTTCTTTTCTTTCTCACTTTTGGCACATTTTTTATGAGTTCAGTGATGATCTTTAAATTTTCTCAAGATGCTTCCATGCCATAGTTGCCAATTTTTTCCTTCAAGAAGGTGTTTCGCAATTCCTCTCTCATTTCTTGATGAGAAATGAAGGTAATTGAGGGTAATCTTGAAAGTCATCATCCTGGATCTTTACATGGGTTTTTGTAATCCATCTTTGAATACTGCAGTGTGGTTACACAATGGGGTGAACTTTTCCCCTACCTGAATCTGATAAATGATGCCCTCTTCTGATGTTGGCACTAGATCTAGAATGCTGTTTCCTCAGTTAGGCTCAGACACAATGTATGAGAAAGGAGTACTGTGACAGGTCAAGAAATTATTGTTCTTCTGCTTCTGATGTTAGGATTTACCCAAACTATTGTCTTGTGATTAAAGTCACTCATTATGAGAGTTTGGGTTTCTGATGCCACATTGATCACATTTTGCAGATCAGTAACTTCCTCTGCTGCTGCTACTGTCAGGCCTGTAGCATATTCCCATTGTCCATTTGTTACCATCTTGACCTTAGAATGTTGCACCATACAGACTGAGGATCTCATGGTATTCAGTTCCTCACTGGTGGTTGCATTCAGGTCCTCTTTCACATTTCACCACCTGCTCTTGTAGTTCTGTCTTTTCTGAGTGGTGGTAGTATTAGGCATCCATCAGTTTCAGGAGTCTATGGAGTTGCACTCTGGTTGTCGCTCTGGAGTGGCCTCTCCAGGGCGCAAAGCAAGGGTGGATTGATATGGGGGGAGAAGCTGTCACCCATGCAACAGGTCCCCCTTCTCCACGGCACTGAAAGCCTCCAATGCAAAGGCAAACTCCAATACGATTGGTTCCAGCACCGTCACAGGAACTGTCAGAGGGGCTCCAGCTCTGGAGTTTACCTCGAAATTGGTGAAAGAAGGCACAGGGACTCCAAACCCGGATGGTAGATGGTGGATGGTATCATATTTATTAAATATAAAGTCAAGGGTTCACTGAACTCATGCATACATGCTTGCTTGGCTTTAATTTTTCTTTCTGTATGCTATACAATAACTTGTGGAATGATTTTACATATGATCATGCTTGGGAGCTATGTTTAGGAATGATTTAACTTTTATACAGCTACCATGTAAACAACCTTACCCCCTTACCCTTTGACACTGATGAGCATCTGACCAATCTGTTGCTGCTGCGACTGGTCGAGGCATGGAGGCACCGGGCTTATGAAGGCTTTCTGTGGACAGGTGCAAACAAGATGTATTGTTCTTCCAAAATTAAATATGAAAATGTTTTTTGCCATTAAATGTTACAGTTGCGCTCAAATGCATTTATGGCATTGAGTACAGGATGACCGGCTCTATCAGTGAGCAGACATGAGTATGCCCTGGGTGAGCAGACATGAGTATACCCTGGGTGAGCAGACATGGGTATGACCTGGGTGAGCAGACATGAGTATGCCCTGGGTGAGGTGACAATGAAACTTAACACTGAAGGATTGTCATCTCTGACAGAGTGAAAAAAAACTAGGAAAGGAAAACAGTTGAATCAAACCCCATGTATGGATCCAAGTATAAATTTGAACTTGCCCAGGAGTTTAGAAAAACATCATACACGTCGATTAATGATTCAAGTGTGGTAGCCCAGTAGATGTGTCCAGCTTCAATGAAGCACAATGGTTCTATATAACACACAAGCACAGTGAGAAACACAGGCATCAGGGAAACTAAAGGATAAACTAAAACACTGACAAACTAACCTGCAGACGCTTGAGAAACTCTGACGAGGCAAACTCGTCCATTTTCTTCATGTTATCCGGACTGAGGTCAAATGCACACATACCCAGCAAGTTTAACTCACATATTCCCAGTTTAGCTCCTGCTGCACTCATCTGCAGGCGAAGAAAAATAAGAAGAATTAACACTGCTTATTTGCTTTTTATTTCTTCCCGTCTCTATCCATTTAATTATAACTTACATTTTTGAATTAGCTTTGTTTGCCCCTTGCATCTATGCATTCTCCACATCTATGCTTTTATTTGTACAAGTGTAATTACACTTAGGTAAGTAATTACCTAAGTGTAATTACCTAAGTGTAGTTACAGGATGAGAGCTACGCTCGTGGTGTCCCGTCTTCCCAGCACTCTTTGTCATATAATGCTTTGAAACTACTGACGGTCTTGGCCTCCACCACCTTCTCACTTAACTTGTTCCAACCGTCTACCACTCTATTTGCGAAGGTGAATTTTCTTATATTTCTTCGGCATCTGTGTTTAGCTAGTTTAAATCTATGACCTCTTGTTCTTGAAGTTCCAGGTCTCAGGAGTGTGTGTGTGTGTGTGTGTGTGTGTGTGTGTGTGTGTGTGTGTGTGTGTGTGTGTGTGTGTGTGTGTGTGTGTGTGTGAGAGAGCTTACCATGTCACCGACAATAGAATTAATGAAGAGTCGCCTGCCATCCTGAGGGATGGTGGAGAGGATGTTCATCTTGCACATCTGCATCAACAGGACCTGCTTCATCTCCCTGGTCATCACTTGCAGGGCAATATTCCTGATGAGATGAGAGAGAGAACACAAGAGATAATCATTTAATTAATGGCCAAGATGCAGGACCCAAGAAACATAGGGTAGTATATATGGGTACTCATCGAGTTGTCTCGCCTAGTTGTGCTTGCGGGGGTTGAGCTTTGGCTCTTTGGTCCCGCCTCTCAATCGTCAATCAACTGGTATACAGATTCCTGAGCTCTATCATGTCTACATTTGAAACTGTGTATGGAGTCAGCCTCCTTCCTAGTGCATTCCATTTATTAACTACTCTGACACTGAAAAAATTCTTTCCAATGTCTTCGTGGCTCATTTGGGTGCCAAGTTTCCACCTGTGTCCCCTTGTTCGTATTCCACCCCTTGCTGAAGAATTTGTCTTTGCCCACCTGTCAATTCCCCTGAGAATCTTGTAGGTGGTTATCATGTCTTCCCTTACTCTTCCTGTCTTCCAGGGATGTGAGTTTCAGCTCCCTTAGCCTTTCCTCATAGCTCATACCTCTCAGTTCCCAAGGACGAGTCTGGTGGCATACCGCTGAATCTTCTCCAACTATGAATACATCTGGGTAAATACATCTGCACGTACATGCTAAACAAAACTTGATATAAAAACACAGTCTTCAGGAATGTGTACAAGGAACCATTCAGAACCCTCTACATATGACTGCTGTACATACATACAGTACATTCATAAACACATATGTATGTGTGTATGTGTAACTAGGTGAGTACATAAAATAAACACTCACTCACTCTCATGGCTGAGTGGACAGCACTTTGGGGTTGTAGTCCTAAGGGCTCGGGTTTGATTCATGGCGGAGACGGAAACAAATTGGCAGTTTCTTTCACCTTGGTGTGTCTGTTCCCCTAGCAGTAAATAGGTACCTGGGAGTTAGACAACTGCTATTGGCTGCTTCCTGAGAATGTGTGTGCGTGTGTGTGTGTGTTAGAAAGAAATATATGCAGTAAACATAATAGAGAAAAATAAATGGGTTAGAAAGGCAGGGTCCAAGAGCTAATAGCTTGATTCTATAGTTACAAATATTAAATACACACACTGTATATATATTCGTGGTGGCCTTAACCATTGTCCTCATCTGCCCGTGCATAATCTCACTCAGTCTGCAGGTGACTACAGGTGACTAGAGGAAGCAAACAGAGCCTCTAAATTAGGCTCACACACTTGTTCATGAGAAGACTTATCAGATGCTTGATGATCATACATAGCTCAGGGTAAGAGACAAGATTTCTTCAGGCTCGGTGCCTTATCTTCAGTTGATGCACCTATCATGTCCTTCCTTTACACATGTGCATATTTATATATATTACCAATTCTGTAATTTTATCTCTATTCATTATTAGCAGCATGTTCAATTTGAAGGTACAGTTCGTTCTTTAAGCACTGATGGCCTAGTTGAGTGTAGAAATTATTTTATATTTATAGAGCCTTGTTGTTTATGCACTGGAACGTGCCACAAAATAAAAGTCATTGTGTTACATTTGGGGCTGATGGTTCCTGAGAACATATGTAAAAGTAGACGACATTCGTCTTGTTTGTTGCGCTCCATCTAGTGTCAAAAGAGCCATTCACGAGCCGTAAGAATGTAAGAGCACTTTTCAATGCAAGAGCAGTAAGTAGAATGAGCTAAATGGGGAGGTAGTAGAGGCTACATCCATACATTGTTTAAAAAGGAGACAGTGTAATGAGAAACAACAGGACCAGAATAAAAGATGCCATTGCAATTGGTGACTAGAGACTGATAGATGGGGGTTCAGAAGCAGATGCTCACTCTAAGCACATATAGATGAATGCACAATTCATAGAATACAGTGAGAACAAGGCAGTATTGTAAACCCTCCTGTAGACTCACCCCATGTCGACGATGACACACGAGGGTATGGTTGCCATATCATTCAGGAAGAGCTGCTGGCCAATATCTGTCAGGGATTTGAGGCCGGTTGGCAAGTCCGTTTTGGCCCAGTCCAACAGCTTGTCTCTGAACACTCGGCACTGTTGGCAGAAAAGGGGAAACGACACATGTTTGTAGAGTAGGAAAAAGTGAGACACACGTTAACGATTCGTGGCTGTAGAGGAAGAGTGGAATAGGAGAGCAACATACTGGTATAACCTTGTGCACTAATATTCAGTCTAGCACAAGATGATGCTGGTCTTTGGTAATGGAATGGAAACCTGGAAAATAAGACTTCTGAATTAAGACTGCCTTGAGGATGTTATAGATAAATGGAAAGCTTTCCTCAATAAAAACTTGTCACAATCATAAAAAATTAAAACAATGCAGATGCAGTAAAAAAATATGTATAATTTTGGAATCTGTTAACACAATACAGCATAAAATAAATGATTATCATGTACATGTGCCAAAGCAATATTTTGGACTAGTGTATGGGAAAGACTGGGGGTGGAAATTGGTTCCCATTATTATAGAAAACATTTATATGGGGTAGATTACATTTTTATAGATTTCTGAAGATATGAATTTTAATAAAAGCAGGTGGAATTATTGGAAAGAAACTGAGGATAGTTAAAATATAATTATCTGGTTGTTTTTCATTTTGAATTTTGTGCAGTATTGCTCACTTTTTTTTTTGGGGGGAGGGGGGGAAGGGATCATGGGCCAAACTGGAGACGAGATTGACAACTGAGCATAAAGTTACACTGGTGGCCATTCATCCTATGATGGGAAGTAAAAACAATTTGAATTGTATCTTCTATACTGTAATATGATTGCAATTTAATTTATAGAATTTTTATGGATCAATGCACTACTAGACCTAAATGTTTGGGTTGTATTAACACAAATATCCATATTTTAAACAAAAATCTAAGTTTTTTTTTTACAATTTGAAAAGTGTTATTTTTATTACTGATGAATGGTACAGAAGTGCGAGATGGGTTTTTTATTGAACATTATATACAATGTAAAATATGAAATATACTGTACTCACAGCTGCCAAAGATAGAGGTTTGCCCGTCGCCTTGATAGCCTCAAACGTCTTGAAGAGGTCACTTGGAGCCACTCTCCGGGCATCGGTGGCACTCATGCAGGGCAGGAAGTTTACACCTTGTTTGATCATGTCGACGGTGAGGTTACCTGTGCCTCCAAATGTCACATTGGCCCCCCGCAGACACTGTGGGGAGGGAGGAAATTGTTCTCTGTGGTAATGCTTGGATACAAAAAGAAAGGAGTTTGATTGTGTAATTACCTAGTCCCGTCTTTACTATAATCTTTTGTCATATGACGCATTGAAACTTCCAATTTAACAATCAATGCTGTTAATACTAGCAAGCAGCACACTACAGGCACTATAGTTGGGAGATTTTGTCTATCTTACTATTTTGTATTTGCCAAGACAAATACAAAACAGGTTACCCTGAGGTTACCTTGAAATGGTTTTGGGGCTTAACGTCCCCGTGGCCCGGTCCTTGATCAGGCCCCAGGGGTGGAGATGATAATGCTTCTGACGTAGGATTAAGTCTGTGCGTTGCTGAAGGAGCAAAGAATTCTCTGAGAAACATCATCTCTAATTTTAATGATATCTTCCATCTACCTCTCTCTCTTTGCAGTGTTTCCTGTTACAATTTTGCAAGTTGTGATCATGTCTTCTGATGGATCACCAATCACACAGGATACACTAAATGGATAACCAACAACACAGATCTCACCCGATGGATAACCAACCATGCTGGGACTCGATGGATAACCAACAATGCGGGACTCAATGGATAACCAACCATGCGGGACTCGATAGATAACCCACCACGCGGGACTTACTGGAAGGGAATAGGGTGACATATCCTTGGCAAGTAGCGCTAGGGTATTTGAGCTAAGGCTCCCAATCTTCTTGGTAGAGGCATACTCCTTGAAGAACGGGGCATATGGGGGCAGGTCTGTGGCTGCCACCTGAGGGAACAAGAAATGGTCAAGTGAGTCATTTACCTGTAGATTGACTGAATGATTAGTTAATGTCTAGAAGTTTGCAAAGATATTTTAGTATGTAATATTGGCTAATTTAAAGATAACACTCAATTATATGAATGGAAAGATGCTGAAAAACAAATTGTGGCATCATTAAAACAAAGTTGTTATGTACAGCCATCAGAGGAAATATCAACATGTAAATCTTAAATTAAACTCAATATACAGCTGTATATACAATATACAGCTGTATATGCAAAAGAAAAAAAAAGGACACTACAATCCTGAACCTTTTCTTCAAGAAACCCGCTCCCATACCACACAGACATACCCCTTCACCCTACACACACACACACACACACATGCAGTAGCTTCAAAGGGTTATATGACAAAGAGTGCTGGGTAGATGGGACACCATGAGCATAGCTCTCGCCCTGTAACTACACTTAGGTAATTAAACTTAGGCAATTACACACACACACACCACACATCTGTAGATATGATAGAGCCCAGTAGGCTCAGGAACCTGTACACTAGTTAATTGACAGTTGAGAGGTGGGACCAAAGAGCCAGAGCTCAATCCCCGCAAGCACAACTAGGTAAGTACACATATATACACACACACACACACACAAACAAACAAACAACAACAAACTGGAAAAGGTGCAAAGACATGCCACTAAGTGGCTTCCAGAACTGAAGAAAAAGAGCTATGAGGAGAGATTAGAGGCATTAAATATGCAAAACTAGAAGATCTAGAAGAAAAAGAGGCGATATGATCACTACGTAGAAAATAGTAACAGGAATCGATAAAATTGATAGGGAATTCCTGAGACCTGGAACTTCAAGAACAAGAGGTCATAGATTTAAACTAATAAAACAAAGCTGCCAGAGACATATAAGGAAATTCACTTTTGTAAACAGAGTGGTAGACGGCTGGAACAAGTTATGTGAGAGGGTGGTGGAGGCCAAAACTGTCAGTAATGACAAAACCTTCAGTAATTTCAAAGCGTTATATGACAAAGTACTGGGAAGACGGGACACCACGAGTGTAGCTCTTATCCTGTAACTACATTTAGGTAATTACACACACACGCAAATACATCCACCCACCCTATACATATGCACATACATTGGCCCAACCTACAAACACACGCAAACTCATAATCTCTCCACATGCACTCACACATCCCCTCCATCATACACACATGCACACAAATCCTCCCACCCCACACACACACACACACACACACACACACACATCCTGTCCACCATACACACACACATACACAAACACATCCCCATATATACACACCCTACATACACATGCCCCCACATCCCCCCACCCCTACATCCTCTCAATAAACACATATAACCTCCTCCCTCAATACACACAGCAGGTGCAGTCCAAGAGCTAATAGTTCGATTCTGCAAGCACAAATAGTAAATGCACACACACAAATACACACACACACCCAAGGATAGGGTCAAGTTAGGTATTTTAGTTCTTTCTGCAACTGTTTTGTCTGCCTTACATTGGTGAAGGATTTAGAGGCGAGATTCAAACATAGGTAGAAAGGGAAGCACTGTTCAGGAGAAGTTTGAACATCATCAGTTGTGAGTCATGTATAAAGTGTTTGGACATTTATAAATATGGGGTTTGGTGGTTGTATTAACAAGCATGTATACATTATTAATGAGGGCAGGCTGATGTTTAATGAAGTAAAATATAAGGGACTATACACCAAAGTAACGGGTGTATGGTAGAGTGTGAATTTGTAAATCAAAGAGACACCATTTGCAGAAACTCGGAAGCCTTGTAAACATTGCAGGAAGTGACACTGCAAGCAGCTACTTCACAGGAACCAGCAAGTATACTAGCTGTTAGAAAGGAAAATAACAATAGTAGTAGTAAATATTACAGTGCAGGAAGAACCCAAACAGGAATAGAGAGCAAAAGACAGCAGCAGCACCTGAATACTAACCTTATTTTCTAAACCCAGTTGTACAAGTGTGGAGACTATGAGTGAGAATTCAGAGCAGGAAATGAAGTTTAAAATAACGTACACAAAGCTAATGAACAAATGGAATTAATTGCTCGAAATGCTGTGCGTATTAGTGGCTTTAGGCATAGTATGTACTAACTCTATCTAAAAATCCAACAGTCTGTTTTAACTCATTTTGTATGCATGTACCTGTACATTTACCTGAATAAATATTATTATTATTATAACTAAGTGATGAGGGGGAGGAAGACTTCATGCATAGTTTCTAATGTAAATATGGTAGTGCACAATAAGTTCTAGAACCTGTGCAAAAACAGTTTATTGATGATCCATAGGCAGGACCAAAGAACTGAAACTCAAATCACTTGCAAGCACAATTAGGAAAGTACACATGTGTCTGAAGTAATAGATCTTGGTGTACAAACATTTATACCTGTTTGTAACATGGTTGGCAGATATCAGATAGGAATTGCGCTCCTGCTTCAAGCGTTACTCTATATTTCAAAACATATACCAGTATTCACAAAAAATCACCTGTGACATAATGGTGTCGATTTGTAAAGTTGACAATGGCTGACGTGTCATCTGGGCCTTGTCGACAACCTGCTTCCACACTGTATTGTTGAGAGTCTTGAGGTAGATGGGATCAATACGAGGCTTCAGGGACTCAATAAACTTACTCAGTGTGAACACCCCACCAACAAGAGCCGTTGCCATGTTGGCCTTCAGCAGTGCATTTATCTGGAAGTTGAGGATGGAACGTTCCATTTGGTAAGCATGGTATTGATACAGCACGGCATAGACAGCATGGCGTAGACACAGAGGAAGGAAGATAGTATGAGGTTACAAGATGACCTAGACAAACTGAATGAATGGTTCAACAAATGACTACTAAAGTTCAACCCAATTAAATGTAAGGTAATGAAACTAGGCAGTGGAAACAGGAGGCCAGACACAGGATACCGAATGGGATATGAAGTCCTTCATGAAACGAACAGAGAAAGATCTAGGAGTTGATATCACACCAAACCTGTCTCCTGAAACACATGTCAAAATAATAACATGAGTGGCATATGCAAGGCTGGCTATCATGAGGACTGCCTTCAGGAATCTGTGTAAGGAACTCTTCAGAACCTTGTATACCACATATGTAAGACCAATCCTGGAGTATGCGGCCCAAGCATGGAGCCTGTACCTTGTCAAGCACAAGACAAAGCTGGAAAAAGTTTAGAGGTGTGCCACTAGGCTAGTTTAGAGGTGTGCCACTAGGCTAGTCCCAGAACTAAGAGGCACTGGTTATGAGGAAAGGCTGCGTGAAATGCACCTCACATCACTGGAAGACAGGAGATCTCGAGGAGACATGATCACTACCTACAAAATTCTCAGAGAAGTTGACAGGGTAGATAAAGATAAACTGTTTAGTACGGGTGGTACGTGAACAAGGGGACACAGGTGGAAACTGATTACTGTACCCAAATGAGCCACAGGGACACTAGAAAGAACTTTTTCAGTGTATGAATAGTTAACAGATGGAATGCATTAAGCAGTAATGTGGTGGAGGGTGACTCCATACACAGTTTAAATATAGATATGATAGAGCCCAGTTGGCTCAGGAATCTGTACACCAGTTGATTGACAGTTGAGAGGCAGAACCAAAGAGCCAGAGCTCATCCCCCACAAGCACAACTAGGTGAGAACAACTAGGCAAGTACAGCATGGCATATAGACAGCACAACATAGACACAGCAAGGCACAGGTGCAGCAAAAGACTTTGTTCTTCTCAAATAGTTGCATTTGTTGAAAATATTTAACTGAATCAAACTGTGCAAGTGGTTGGAAATGATAATTGTTTATAAATTAATATACTGTAGTAGAAAATTATGGGATTCATCATCAGATATACTGGCATTACGGAATTCGATTGGAAATGGTTTCAGTTAAATTCCCAAGAGAATGGTTATTAATGTTTAGAATAATTAATGATTGTACCCCACCTTGGCTGAGAACTCTGGGCCCTGGACTTTCATAACACTGGTGTCCATAGATGGTAGGACAGTGGGGAGCAGCCCACGCTTGGCGGCGGCCTTCAGGTAGCAGGCAGGAGCCCTCATCATCAATGGTCCTCCTGTACATACACAACTCTAGGTCAGAAGGCTGGCGAGCTACCTCGTCCCAACACCATTAATTAACAAACAAATCCTAATAAAAGACATTGATTTCTAATTCCTCATCCACTCCGACAAGTGCCAATCCTGACTACTGAGTACACTATATTTGGTATACAGTAATTGGAGTGATATGAGAGGTGGTGGAGAACCACACAGTTGGTGACACTCACCCAGGGCATCAACATCGGGCTTGGTGATGTTGTCGACGGTCTTGTTCATCAGCACGTCCTGCAGGATGATGCTGGCATCCTAGGAAGAGGAATGAGACCGCTTAGATTTGTGGTGAGGGAAGGGAGGGGCATGATTGATAGATATACTTCCTTCTGTTACCTTCATTTGATCCTTGACGTGTCCCCCTGCATCTCTTGATGTCTTCCATGGTATACACACTATTATATAATCTTGTCATTTGGACCAAATCATTTGGTGTCCTGTGATATTCTTTTGAAAACTTCCACATCCTCTGATTGTTCTGGTGCCTCTTTGTATCTCCTAACATATTGTGCCCCTAATGGCCCCTGGTATTCCAATATTTTTTTCTGGTGTCTTCCTGTATCCCCTGATGTTTAAATGTGTGCTTTCATTACCCTTTGCATCATTTGATAGCCCCAAGCTGATATATACTGCTATCTAACTGTGTTGCCCTTATATCCATTATGTCCGATGGTAATGTTTTATGATCCTTGGTGACTCATGGTGTCCACTGGTGTCCCATATCATGGTGTCTCATTTCCCCTGTCCTCTACACACCTTCCCTGCAACTCTGTAAGGGCACTTACCTGTTGGTTGATATCCTTGCCCCTAATATTGGAGATGTTGTATGTTATGAATTTGAGAGTGGCATCAGCTAGCCCAGCTGGTGACAGGTCTGAGGGTCCCATACACACCTGCAGAGTGCCCAGGCTGTTGTACCATGTCCTGTCCTATTAGAAAAAAGTAGGTATCATGCATGGGTTACAGTGTGTGGTTGTAGTGTGTGGTTGTGACACATGATTATAGTAAATTGTTTATTGCACGGTCATCACAAGGGATCAATATAGGAAAAAACCCACTATGAAGATGTTTACTGTCTTTAGCCAGACAAAGGCCAAATACGCCCAAGTGCCAGTACCCATATACGTGTTCCTTCCTCTCACTCATGAAGGCCAACCTTCTCACCCTATGAAGGTCAACCTTCTCACCCTATGAAGGCCAACCTTCTCACTCTATGAAGGCCAACCTTCTCACCCTATGAAGGCCAACCTTTTCACTTTATGAAGGCCAACCTTCTCACCCTATGAAGGCCAACCTTCTCACTCTATGAAGGCCAACCTTCTCACTCTATGAAGGCCAACCTTCTCACTCTATGAAGGCCAACCTTCTCACTCTATGAAGGCCAACCTTCTCACTCTATGAAGGCCAACCTTCTCACTCTATGAAGGCCAACCTTCTCACTCTATGAAGGCCAACCTTCTCACTTTATGAAGGCCAACCTTCTCACTCTATGAAGGCCAACCTTCTCACTCTATGAAGGCCAACCTTCTCACTCTATGAAGGCCAACCTTCTCACTCTATGAAGGCCAACCTTCTCACTCTATGAAGGCCAACCTTCTCACTCTATGAAGGCCAACCTTCTCACTCTATGAAGGCCAACCTTCTCACTCTATGAAAGCCAACCTTCTCACTCTATGAAGGCCAACCTTCTCACTCTATGAAGGCCAACCTTCTCACTCTATGAAGGCCAACCTTCTCACTCTATGAAGGCCAACCTTCTCACTCTATGAAGGCCAACCTTCTCACTCTATGAAGGCCAACCTTCTCACTCTATGAAGGCCAACCTTCTCACTCTATGAAGGCCAACCTTCTCACTCTATGAAGGCCAACCTTCTCACTCTATGAAGGCCAACCTTCTCACTCTATGAAGGCCAACCTTCTCACTCTATGAAGGCCAACCTTCTCACTCTATGAAGGCCAACCTTCTCACTTTATGAAGGCCAACCTTCTCACGCTATGAAGGCCAACCTTCTCACTCTATGAAGGCCAACCTTCTCACTCTATGAAGGCCAACCTTCTCACTCTATGAAGGCCAACCTTCTCACGCTATGAAGGCCAACCTTCTCACTCATGAAGGCCAACCTTCTCACTCATGAAGGCCAACCTTCTCACTCATGAAGGCCAACCTTCTCACTCATGAAGGCCAACCTTCTCACTCTATGAAGGCCAACCTTCTCACTCTATGAAGGTGTCTGCCAACTATACTTACAGCTGCACCTGTCATGCTGGTACACTGCTCGGCCCGGCAGAGTGCTGCCTTCCAGTTCTCGCATGTTTGTTGCTTTGTGGCTGGAATAGGCACCTGTAAAACAGAGCCAGTAGGTAGGTAAGAAGGCAGACAGGTAAGTGGACGGGTACCTGTCTGAAATGCTGTGTGTGTTAGTGGCTTTGCATGAATGTAAAAAGACCTATACTATGTAATCTCACCAACCCATTGTACCTGCTTGCAAATAAATTATTATTATTATGATAGGTAGTTAAGTAGGCAAATAAGCAGGTCCATAAGGTGACTGCTAGATTTGAACTCAAGTAAGTGCAAAGTCATAAAGCCTGGCTCTGGGAGCTGGAGGCCAGACATAAAAGTACAAATTGGGGGAGGAAACCATTCTGGAGTTGAACAGAAATATAATGCTTGGGGGGGGGGGGGGTTGCTCTCACACCGAACCAGTCTTTTAAACTCTCCACATCAATCAGATATCATATGAAATGTCGGCCAACAACAGAACAGCTTTTAGAAATCCTAAGGATGTGTCATTCAAGACCTTTTATACCATAGTAGATCGGGTCAACCCGGCATCATTCCACCAACAACAAATTAAAAGAAAATAGATTATAATCCTAATAAATGAGAACATATATTCCCGAGCGGCATCCCAAAATCAACACATGTTGAGAGGCGGGACCAAAGAGCCAGAGCTCAACCCCTGCAAGCACACTTAGGCGAGTACAGCTCTCAATGCAGCTGGGATTGGATCAGCGAGCGATTATCTACTTTGGCTTACTATGGGGCTAACTATGATGAGAAGAATATTTTTTTGGCATCAGTAATGTTTTACGATATATATACAGTATCCACAGCCCCCCTTCCTCCTCCCCCAACACGCACACCATCCCCGTTCCTCCCCCCCCCCCCCCCGTCTAAGTGTATTTTTCCCCCCACACCTTGCCCGAAACGCTATGAATATTAGCGGCTTTAGGTATTGTACGTACTAGCTCTATCTCTAAATCCAACATTATGTTTGTAACTCATCTTAAATGTATGTACCTTTACCTAAATAAAAAATAAAAATCTAAATCTAAATCTTAATAAGGAAATTATAATCCAGGGAAGTGTGGATGACAATTTATACTCCCCCCCTTCCCTCCCTCCCCTTCCCCCCCTCCCCAACGCAACAGGCCCAGCCTCACCTTGACAATGTCCATCTTAGCAGCTGTAATAAAGGAATTATTAAGGTAGACGACAGCATAATCGGGTATCATGTTGACGCCGCCCATGGCCGTGACACTGCCCTGACTCCAGGTGGCCGGAGGGCCTGTGAGCCGAAGGACCATCATCTGCATCATGGTCCACAACTGGGCTACTGAAGGGCAGTTAGAGTCTGGAGTCTGGCCCAGGCACGTCTTCAGGACATCCATCCTGTTGAACAGTCACTCTTGAGACACACTCTTTCTCTAGTTGTATCATTATATTAAAAGCGGATCAGTGATGTTCTAAAAGCCGTTATCCTACGTCATCACCTCAAAACAAAGCTGACTCTAAAATCTTATCTAGTATTATTACTTTCATTGGGTATAAATGTTATCTAATAACGTGTTATCATATAGGTAGGCCTACAGTGAAGGGAGAGCTAGCTATCAGGAGAAAGCACCAAGCCATGGCAACTATATACCACTTGGAAGGGATCAGGATAAGGATTTGTGAGGGGACGGGGAAAAAGAATGGTGCCCAACAACTTGGACGGTCGGGGATTGAACGCCGACCTGCATGAAGCGAGACCGTCGCTCTATCGTCCAGCCCAAGTGGGTAGGCCTACAGGGGTGAAGCTGGACCCAACTGTATTGTATTCCAGAATATTCATATAGTCGATTTACTTAATTTCAAGAGTATCTACATGTTCCAAATGCCAGCCATACTTACACCGCCTGGGCTGTGGAGTCGTTCTGGACCTTGTCGAGGCAGACGGGCAGCTGGAAGATGACTGGGCCGAGGTCAGTCACGTTCTGAGGAGACCACTTGGCGGGGTCACCCAGCCTTGACACCAGGGTCACCACCTCGCTCAGTGTCAGCTGTGAAAGCGCTAATTGTTAAACAACGAACTAGCTCTCTCTCATGCTCGTTTGTCACACTATATCATGAAAACGTTTTAGCAATTTAATGTATCATGCACATGGTTCATGCACACTTGCAGATATCTTAAGATACAGATAAATGCCAAATATGCTAAAGTATGTATTCACCTAGTTGTGCTTGCGAGGGTTGAGTTCTGCTCTTTCGGCCCGCCTCTCAATCAACTGTTACTAACTACTAACTATCCCCCTCCCCCCCCCCCACACACACACAGACAAAAAGCAGCCCATAACAGCTGTCCAACTCCCAGGTACCTATTTACTGCTAGGTGACAGGGGCATCAGGGTGAAATAAACTCTGCCCATTTTGTTTCTCGCCGGCGCCTGGAATGGAACCCTGGTGCACAGGATTACGTGTATAGCGTGCTGTCCACTCAGCCACCAGCGTGCATGTGTCACGCACACTAATTTATTGAGGTCTATTGTCATATAGCCACACAAACGAACACGTTATTGTCGTGAACATCTTACAGCAATTAACCCGCTCTCTATAAAACATAATCGTTCATATACATATTTTCAAGTAATTAGCTGAATTAACCTGAAGGCCACCATCTTTATAACGGCCTCGACGGAGACAGGAAGCCGGCAGCTTGTTAAAGCTCCATTATTATTCCTGTGGATTTTTTCTATCTGGATTTTACACCGAAGTAATGTCTTGGCACTTTCGGCATCGGCGGGTACAGGCGATTCTATGGGGTTTATGACCCTACTATATGGGGGTACCCGGTGGTGCCCGGGGTCTCGCTCGTCCCCTCCCCCCATCCCCCCTCTCAGCTCTCTCCTATTCTCCCTCCCTTTCTCTCACCTCTGTTTCTTACCTTCTAATCTTCCCCTCTTTCCGAACATCGTTCTCTCCTCCCCTCTTCTCTCCCCCACCCTACTCTGTCTTATAAATGTAATACGGTAACTCGAATATTCACGTTCATCGTTCATGGTTTCGAGTAAGCCATGAAAATGCGCAGGTAAACGGGAAACTAAGAATAAACACTAAACTAAAACTAAACGTGTGCCATATTTTCATGATTTTGCAAACATTGTTACACATTGAAAATATTTGATTTTCTTCAAGTTGTGTTTGATCACGAGAAGACCTGGGAAGGATGAGACAGTATTACCACATGCACGTCTCTCTACCTTGACCAACTAGACGAAATGATCTACAACCATAAGGAAGAGTGTTAAAACATGCAACACTTCTACCAACTCTTGTAAACTTTACAACAACGATGTGGGAACAAGTTTAGGACTTACAGCACATGCGGATAATTAAAACGTCCACTACCTGACAGCCAGCAGGGGCTGCTCCAGCCGTTGATATCAGCGTGCTACACTGTTAACATGACGCAACACCGTAAATAACATTAGACATCAGCTGGCTGTTAAGCTGTCAATATTGGGTAAAGTAAAATGCAAATAGAAAACTAAAAATACTGTTCTGTCAATATTGGAGAGTTTCGGTTCATAGATAATTTGTATTTAGCTGCAGGCGATGAGTCACAATAACGTGGCTAAAGATGTTGACCAGACCACACACTAGAAGGTGAAGGGACGACGACGTTTCGGTCCGTCCTGGACCATTCTCAAGTCGATTGTGAATGGTCCAGTCGACTTGATCGACTCACAATGGACTTGAGAATGGTCCAGGACGGACCGAAACGTCGTCGTCCCTTCACATTCTAGTGTGTGGTCTGGTCAACTTGTATTTAGCTATTTATTGCTGGACTCCCTATTTTTTCTGCAAATATATTTGTGACAACAGGTACTGAGATTGACCCTCCCAGTCTAAAATCATACATTATATATCATGCATAATATATAATACTGTAAGCATGCAGAGCTAAAAAGTTTTGGGTATAATATTTACCTGGCTTACGGAACTTTGCACTGTGTTGATAACTTCCTCGTCCGTCAAGTTGAGGAGTGTCAGTCGGTTGAGCTCGTCCAGGAACCTCTGGGGGACCTTCCCTGTCCCCGACGATATCAAGTTGGAGACCTCAGACTTGCTGGCGGACATGAGCATCGCGGGCTGGGAGGAGAGATGTGACCAGGCTTGTGTTTATGGTCGCTTTGGTGTTGGGCTTCAAGCCTATCAACCTATAGAGGGTTATTAAGACCACTTGCTGGTTGGTCAGCTTACTGACTAAGTAGCAAGACTAGTATAGTCCTAAACATTGTCCAGAACACTATGACAATACCCAAACACCCATATCTACACCCAAGCACCACACCCTGACAGCACAAACACTCATACCCACACCCTGACACCAGACAAACACCTATATGCACACACCCCTGATACTACATAAACACCCATACCCATGCCCTGACACCACACAAACACCCATACCCATGCCCTGACACCACATAAACACCCATACCCATGCCCTGACACCACACAAACACCCACACCTATGCCCTGACACCACACAAACACCCACACCCATGCCCTGACGCTACACAAACACCCACACCCATGCCCTGACACCACACAAACACCCATACCCATGCCCTGACACCACATAAACACCCACACCCATGCCCTGACACCACACAAACACCCATACCCATGCCCTGACACCACATAAACACCCACACCCATGCCCTGACACCACACAAACACCCATACCCATGCCCTGACACCACACAAACACCCATACCCATGCCCTGACACCACACAAACACCCATACCCATGCCCTGACACCACATAAACACCCACACCCATGCCCTGACACCACACAAACACCCACACCCATGCCCTGACACCACACAAACACCCACACCCATGCCCTGACACCACTCAAACAGCAGTACACTTGCACTCGGTCACACACAAACCCACAATGTCCTACATTGAGCTCTCTCCAGCCGTCCGTAGGTATATCACTGAGCAGTTTCGTCGCCGTGGCGTTCTTGAAGGACTTGTTGGACAGCCAACCTTTCACGTCGGCTGACAGATTCGTGAACCGCTTTGTCCTGGGGAAGTTGTCAGAGAAGAGTATATATATTGAGAAAATCAGTAGGAGCCATCAGGAGGATATGAACCTATGCCTCGGGTACCCCCCAAGCAACGCCTTAGACCACTACACCACCACATGGTAAAAGTATTGCAACCTGGGATTCAACTGAATCCTCTAGGGATCCTGTGGTTTCCATTGAAGCCAAACCAGGGTTTCACACAAGGCCCCCCTCCCCCTGCACTCTGGCTTGTATTCTTGGAATTCTACCTCCTTCGCTTTTCTTCAAATGCACAAGGAAATCAGTGATGTTTCTCATTAATACATCATGTTATCTTTGATTATTTATATTCTCTGTGAGAACTGTGGTGATAGTTGTGGTTGATGGTGGTTGATGGAGATGGTTGTGGTGGTGATAATTGGAGCAGGTGATGTTTGTAAGGGTGGGGATAATAGTGAAAAGTTGATAGTGGTGGTGATAGCATTGGTCAGTGGTGGTGATGGTGATGTATGGTGGTGATTGTGATGATGATTGGTGTTGGTGAAGGGTGGTGGTGGTAATAAGGATATAATAATGGAATGTTGGGGAGGGAGAATGGTGAAAACTTTGGGAAGTGTTGTAGCAACCCAAACATTGTATCCTCGGCGACAGTGTAAATAGTTCCTATTGACCAGTGAAAAACACTGCGTCACACTTTGTTCACCTCTCTCACTCTCTCTCTCTCTCACTCACTCACTCACTCACTCACTCACTCACTCACTCACTCACTCACTCACTCACTCACTCTCTCACTCTCTCACTCTCTCACTCTCTCACTCACTCACTCTCTCACTCTCTCACTCTCTCACTCTCTCACTCTCCTGTGACATAACGAAGAGCCTACCAATACATCAATCAGTGTTTATTGAAAAGAACGTGTGTAGAAAGAACATAAGAGTAACGTACTATTGTAAGGACAGGAGTTACACGTACTAATGAAGCCACTATTACACAAAGCGCTCCGGCCAAAATCAGTATACATAACCAGTATAGTTCCAGGAAGATGAAAACTACAATAATGAAATCCTGAAACCATGTTGTTTCAATGTTAGTGTATTCGACCAAATAATAAATCACAATAATATAAATAAATAAATGAAGAGTAGATTGAGAGTAGAGGACATAGACCGGTGCACTCTAGAACCTATTTTATTTACCCTGTACATAGATGATATTTGTAGAGTGTAACTGTAACCTTTGCTGCTAACAACTTCACATATCACTGGAAGCTACAATACATTCAACACTCTGTATTCTGAACTCTAAAAGGCTTCATGAGCGGTTCATCACCAACAGACTTAACCTCAACACTAATATTAACTTAATGCATCATTGTACACAGCTACAAGAAGCAGAAGTGTGTGGTAAATATAAGAGTTAACGGGTCAGTCATAACTAGGGTGACCCTAGACTGTGTCCTTCATGCAGTCATGGACGAGGCGCCCAGCAGCTGGAAGTCACACTTAACCATCTAACAGACAACACATATCCAGAATTCTCGCAGTGATCTTCATGACTAAACGTCATCTCTCACGCTGTACTCTAAAGGTAGTCAATAATTCCCTCGTCTATCAACATTTTCTGTCTTGTCTGTGGTCTTCCACCGACGTTTTAAACTCAAGACGACCCGAGATAGCACACAAGAAACTATTAACAATTATCTATTTTAAAGAGAGACATTGCCACACTGAAGCACCAAATTCTTCACTCCCACAACTGTTCAACCTTCTGGGAACACATTCTCAACTTCACTCTTCATGTACAAGTGTTCCAATAAACTGTTTTATTTACAATCATGTTCAACGAGAGAGAGAGAATACCCAATATCGTACTAGATTCACACCCAATCTCTTACACCCGCTAATGTCTTCAACCAATCGTCATTAATGTCTATTAATGAAGTCAAAGGGTGAATTTGGTGACAGACGCTGCATATTTCTTATCATTAACCTTAACTGGTTAATTACTGACAGACTAGCTAATTACAATGTATTCGACCAGTATTAACAAATCAGAAGACTGGAGAAATCTAATACAATCTAACCGCTTACAGTTCACAACTAACTATTCACAATTCATCTCTCCACTAATCATACACTATAACAGTCAATAAATATATGATACATTACTAAAATTATCATGAGTAAAACTGATATATTATTAATCTATAATAATACTGAAACATAATTCTTTACAAGATAAACTAATTATACTGGCAATCAGGAGCACCTGGGAAAGGTCGCCCCTAAGACACTACGCAGTTATAATTATTCACACGACTCTAGGGAAACTTTTTTTTATTTGTCTCTAACAATCTTCCCTGACATTTCTTTCCTACCTTTCTCCCCACCACTCCTTACATCCCCCTACTCATCATTCTTCCCCTCCCCCTCCCCCTCCCCCTCCCCCTCCCCCTCCCTCTCTCTCTTTTCTTAATTCTTTCCGTTATTCTCCCCCCAACATTCCTCACTAACAATCTTTCCCTACCATTCCCTCCCTCTTCCCCTACCATTCCCTCCCTCTTCTCCCTACCATTCCCTCCCTCTTCTCCCTACCATTCCCTCCCCCTCCCCCCCCCTACCATTCCCTCCCCCCCTTACCATTCCAAGCAGTGGCCGTGATTTGCTATACTTGACCTACAATAGTGAATGTAGGTCGGGTTATCCAGGTGATCAATACTTGACGGTCCGGGTAAATCAGTGGTTATGGGTGTTCGGTTATATGGGGCAGTGTAGGGTAGGAGGAAGATGTTGGTGATGTTAGTGTTAACTGTAGTGTTAGTGCTATAGCAGTAGAAGCAGTAAGTGTAAGAACATAATTGTTAAGGCGCACTGCAGCAGGTCCGGTGGCTGTGCTAGGCGGGTCCTCTTTACATCCACCATCTCTCACCAATATGCCTTTATAATCTTTCTTTGAGAACATGTGAACCATGTAAATAATGCCAGCTGGCATTATTTAGATCAGCCTCCAAAGGATACCTGATCAACCAGGCTGTGACTCATACGTCAGGCTGCGAGCAGCCGCGTCCAACATCCTGGTTGATCAGTCCAGCAACCAGGAGGCCTGGTCGACGACCGGGCCGCGGGGACGCTAATCCCCGGAAGCACCTCAAGATCTAGATCTAGATCTGGCAGCCGATTGAACTCATCCACAACTATTTCCACACTTGTACTTCAATATATCCCTCCTGAAGCATCCCTATATTCCCAATAAATAGGAGAAAAATATACCTATATTCCTCTTGCTTATGTCCATTGTTCCAGGTTCTGACCTGCTCCGACTTTTTCAGAACCTTTACTATATCCTTTTGATTATTCTTCTTTGTCCCACGTTTGTCTGGTGTGAGACACTTGAGTCTTAGTACAGGAAAGGTCCCCGACACCAAGTAATCAGCCATGTCACTGTAATTTAGATTTTATCTTGAGTTTAGAGTTTGTGTATTTTTATTGCTGGGAGCAGAAGAGAGCGCACCGTGGTCCTGGTGGGCCTCACCAGTGCTGGGTACGGCTGACGGGTGATATTCCTGCGTCTGGTGCTGGTGCTTCTTATCACAAGGAAGGAAAGGGGACAGACGGAAGGAATTATAAAGGAATTTGAATATCAAATGATAATCATTAAGTTTGAACCCGCAGTAAAAGTCATACAATATCGCTTTTTCTTCATGAACTTCCCTTGCACCCTTTCTCCATTCTTTTCTTCCCACTTTCTTCCTCTGTCCCTTGCATTCCTTCCTTCCCCCTCTCCCTTTCTCTCCCTAAATTTCAACCTTGACTTGACTGGGAATCAATACAAGAACAAGAGATCTACGAGACTTAAATTACCAGCAAGGGAGACCACCACTCTGAAGGGCCGGGGGAGGGGTGGTGGGGAGAGGCTAATAGGAGGGGAGGGGGAAGTGGCGGGGAGGAAGGAGAAGGTGGTGGGGATGGTGGGGGAGAAGTTGTAGACTGGGGGGGTGGGAGGGGGGTGACATTCAGCAGGGTAGTTTACCACAACAATTCGACAATTATCAGTAAAGATCTAAAGGACTTGTTATTTTTGTGTTTATTGTTGTGGTTATTATCTGCATCAATGTTATTGTTCCATGTTATTATCTGCATCAATGTTATTGTTCCATGTTATTATCTGCATCAATGTTATTGTTCCATGTTATTATTTGTATTTAGTTTTTCTCCCTATTTCTACCGGTCACTATTTTTGCTTCTCTTGTTTTAAGTTTAATTACTATTCGTGAGTTACAGAAGAAAATGTGTGTTGATCACGCGCGAGAAATGGCACTCCGCCCCCAAGTCAATACGTGTCAAAGTGTTTCTGGCAGTAAGGTTCATTTTACTGAATTAGAGGATAGTATTCTCGCCTTCATGCAGCAAAGTCGTCTAGTATTTTTTATTGCAAATATTTATTGTTCGTGCATGAGTGTGTGAGTGCTTACCTAACACTTCTTAACTAGCAAAAGTTGCAGGACTGAGCTTCAGCTCCAGGGTTCCATCTTTCTAAATGTCGACCGTTAAATGAAATGATTGCAGAGGCATGGTCAGAGACCGGGCCGCTGGGGACGTTGGTCTTCAAGACCCCAGAGTGGGACCCCAGAGTAGGACCCCAGAGTGGGACCCCAGAGTGGGACCCCAGAGTGGGACCCCAGAGTGGGACCCCAGAGTGGGACCCCAGAGTGGGACCCCAGAGTGGGACCCCAGAGTGGGACCCCAGAGTGGGACCCCAGAGTGGGACCCCAGAGTGCGGACACCTTTGTTTGTCATATCTCCTTTATAAACTATACATCGAAGCAGCTGTTGTTGTTTTAGATTTAGCTACTCAGAAGAAAATGTCCATGTAGCACGGGCTATAGTGATCCCGTAGAAAAATAAGAGGCAGCCCTACTATTTCCTCTTACAGTTCGTGTCACTTACTGGCCTTACACAGAAGTGTTTCCTCACAACCCTGACACCAGTGTAGATGACGAGTGAAGTGAGGAGAAATTAGGAAATGACTAATATAAAATCCCCAGAATGATATATATATGCACCTGTGTAGTTTAATTCTCGCATACAGGATGGTAGATGAAAACTCACATACATACAATGTGGTATATATACACACATACAGACGCGGGGACACTAAAAGCCCCGAAATCATCTCAAGATAACCTCAAGATAACCCTCACATACTTACATGGTGGTGTAGGCCTTGGTAAACAGCTGGGAGGTCTGGGCCCAGAAGCCAGAGACGGAGGAGGAGAGGTTGTTCCACTGCTCCGTGAACCAGTTGGCGTCCACCGCCCCACTCGACACTGTCACCAACACCGAACACACAACAGTTAGCTGGTTACGTGATTCCAAATCTCTTGTTTCAAGGAACCTATGAAATATGTTCTAAAATCTCAGGGATCCCCTACCTGGCTGAACCACATTCTTTATATATATTACATACACCATACACACACACACTGGGGGACATGGCCCTAGTGCTCCTTTGAAGCGGGAAAAATCCTACTTCACGAAGTTTGTGAATGTGAAATGTTCAGCCTCAAGTCCATAGACTTTATCATCTTTATAAAAGATGACAAATTTACTCTCTAAGGGAAACTCCCTTTCTATCTCTGCTTCTCTCTCTCTCTCTCTCTTCCTACATCCCGTTCTTCCCCCTCCACCCTCCCCATGTTCTCTGCTTCTCCACCTCTCTCTCATTCTCTCGTTCTCTAGGACTCCCTCCTATCTGTTCACTCTACCTCTTTCCCTTCCTTCAGTTCTTTCCCCTTTCTTATTCACATTCTCTCTCTCCCAGTGGGAAGAAAGATGCTCGAGCAACATTCAGTCAACGTTACCGACGTTGAAACAATGTTGTTAAGGTTGTAATTCCATAGTTGGGAAATTGGTGACGTCATAGTTGGCTAATCTATGTACTAATATACATGTCTATGTAACCTATTGTACCTAGTAATCCTTGTTCATTATTGTGTATTGTTATTATTGTTTATTATTCTAATCTGTTTTTGTGTCAAAATTTCTTGCAATGTACCTGTAAAAATATTGTCAATTTTACTGTAACTATTCTACCTAAAATTATCTGTACCTGTAAATTAAGCTGTAAAGTATCTGTAAACATTTTTTGTCAATTTTACTGTTAAATGATCTAAAAATTATCTGTTAGTTTAAGGACTTGTCCGAAACGCTATGCGTGCTAGTGGCTTTACAAGAATGGTAATTCAACTTAATTTCTATGTTCTGTCTTAACCCCGAATATATACCTTCTTGTATATAAATAAATACATAAATAAATCTGCGACGTCAAACATAGATACTCTCTTCTTATTCAAATAAATACGAGTGTGATCAAAATTATATATGCATATTAACCTGATGATTTTGTGTGTAACTCAGAAATATATAACCATAGAACCAATGTATATATATATATATATATATATATATATATATATATATATATATATATATATATATATATATATATATATATATATATATATATATAACTTACATAAGACAAGGACACCCAGGAGCAGAAGCCGTCGGTCCATCCTACTTCGTCCTGAGAAAAAAACACAATATTAGAGACTAGTTAAACACAACTATAAGATGATCGAAGCAACTGTCAGTATAACATAAACAATTCAATGAATATGTTAAATATTACACGCAGAGATTCCCACACATCAAACAGGTAAGTGTGTTCTATCCCCCCCCCCCTATCCCGTCCCAACAGTGCCTCATACACCACTCCTACCCACACTAGCCTAGTCCGGACGGCTATGGACGTGGGTCAGAAAAATTACATTACATTTTTTTTTTTTTTTGAGATATATACAAGAGTTGTTACATTCTTGTACAGCCACTAGTACGCGTAGCGTTTCGGGCAAGTCCTTAATCCTATGGTCCCTGGAATACGATCCCCTGCCGCGAAGAATCGTTTTTTCATCCAAGTACACATTTTACTGTTGCGTTAAACAGAGGCTACAGTTAAGGAATTGCGCCCAGTAAATCCTCCCCGGCCAGGATACGAACCCATGACATAGCGCTCGCGGAACGCCAGGCGAGTGTCTTACCACTACACCACGGAGACTGTTATATCTTTACTCATTAATACAAGGGAAAAGTAAAGGTAGTTGTGAATGTTCGCTTTGATACCAACAAAAGTGATTTCAATAACCAAAGTTGATCGGCGTAACATTTCCAAGAACTTCCTCACAAATCATTTGCTTCCGTGTCCATGGTACAAATAGGTGAAAAAAGTTTGTAAATGTTTAACGAATGGTTTTTAATCGGGGTTACCCTCAAGTTACGCAAATAATATCGGTCATATACTGTCATTGGAACCATATAACCTTAGGCTGCTAAAATTATTTTGATTCAAAATATACAACATACATATCATTAGTGCCAAATGACTATATCAACGTATATGATTTTTCTTTTTAAATTCCTTATTATGTTGGTGAAGCACTTGCTGGCAACCATCTTGAGGCTAAGCTTGTTAAAGCAGCTGCCGTTCCCTAAGACGCCTTCATCAGTTTTAACACATTCTATATTAAAAATAAGTTTTTATCGTGTATAAATTAATATTATTATATATTAGAGTTTTATTTATAGTTAGGCGTAGGTGTTTAGTTCATTTATAAGAACAAACTTATTTTTAATGTACAATACGTAACTATTTATGAATGCATCTTGAGGGGAGGATGGCCGCTGCTTTAACGAGCCTGGCCTGAGGACAGCTTGCGCGCTCTCAATCATAGCCCAACACGAAATATCAAGCCAGAAAAAGCTGGTAATTTAAAGACACGAGAGGAAGCGTGACAAAGGAATATTCACACACTGACACACAAATAAATGAAGATATGACCTTCGTCGCCCCTGAGTTCAGGTTGGCTTATCCATTATAACATTAACGTCCGCAGTCGGCTCCACCTGGGTATTCGAACTGTAACCCTGGATTCACGATAGATGAGTAATGTATCATGATGACCAGACCACACTAGAATGTGAAGGGACGACGACGTTTCGGTCCGTCCTGGACCATTCTCAAGTCGATTGTGAGAATGATTGATCGACAATCGACTTGAGAATGGTCCAGGACGGACCGAAACGTCGTCGTCCCTTCACCTTCTAGTGTGTGGTCTGGTCAACAAAAAAAAGACATTTTCTGAGAGCGAGAGAGGGGGAGGATAGATGGAAGAATTATACTACAATATGATGCTAGCAGTAAATAAACCAAACGCTTTACCTATTTTAAAATTCGAATTCAATTCATACACCATGAGATATACTTGTATACGTGTATAGCCTATAGTGTTTTATCCTAAGTTTCCTATAGCAGTAAATTTTCAGTTTTCACTTAATAACCCTTTGTTCCCAGTGCTGTACCGTAGGCTAAGTTCTGAAACATTAACCCATTGTTTCCAGTGCTGTGTCATAAGCTAGTTTCTAAAACATTAAAACTTTATTGTTTCTAGTGATGAGCCATAGACTAAGTTCTAAAACATTAGGCCTTAATTGTTTCCAATGCTGTGCTATAGGCTGTTTCAAAGCATTATTATTATTACTTATTATTATTATTATTATTATTACTGAGAAAATCCACAAGGGCAATGAGGTGGGGGCGAACATAACTAAGACTTTGGCATTGCCAGTCGCATATACTCGAGACTACGGGCTCACCATAGCCCGTGCTACTTGGAACTTTTGGTTCCGGGTAGCGAGTCTTAAACAGCATCTACCACTACCTTGCCAGGTGACAAGGTCGCAGGTTAGCGTCCACCTCATTGTCCTACTGGATTTTCTCATTGATATGTATCACTTTAATGTGATTTCTGTGAATTATTATTAATGCTGTCAATCTGCTGTATGGTGTCTATTAATCTTGTTTAAATTACTAATCAAGCTGTCAATGTAATCAATCAGAGCTTTAATATAACAATGTGCTTTAATATACTTACTAAGCTCTCTCATCTCATTTTTCTCTTGCAATGTATCTTTATCATTTATCAATTCTGATAGAAATTACCTACTTAAAATTATCGGCTAGATTAAGGACCTGCCCGAAACGCTGTGCGTACTAGTGGCTTTACAAGAATGTAAATACTGTACTATCCAATGTATTCTCACAAACCCAATGTACTTTCTTGTAGATATATAAATAAATAAATAAATAAATAAATAAATGATCTATCTATAAATCCATCCACTTTTGTATCTTACCTTGTAATTATGTACTTTACCTGAATAAAAATTTGTATTTGTATTTGATAATATTTGTAATATATATAAACTAGGGTAAATTATCTTAATAACCTGAATATTGAAATGTTTGTATTGAGCGGTCATTTAATACCTAGAAAACCTAGTCAAATGTCATTATATAAACTTGGTCACATTAACTGTTGAAATAATATATAAGATTTTGAGTTGTTTTATTAGTGATAATAACAAAAAAGGTTCATATAGTTTTAAATATAAATATATATAAATATGTTTATTCAGGTAAGGTACATACATACATACAAGTGATGTTACATTAATGGATTGATATATAGATAGAGCTAGTACATACAATGCCTAAAGCCACTATTACGCAATGCGTTTCGGGCAAGAAAAACATTAATATCTAGAACTTAATACTAATTGAGCATAAAGAATAAAAAGTGTTGAGAACAAATACAAATAAAGATAAAAAAAAGGGGGTAAGGGGGTAAAGGGGGGGTTTTATGTTGAAAGCAAAAAACATGACATTGGTTTGGTGTGATTAAAGCCTATCAACCGTTGGAGGATTATATTAAGGCCACCACAACAGTTTACTGACCAACCAGCAAGTATACTGTAGTCCTGTACATAGTCCAAGACTAAAGTCAAGTCAGTGTAAATGCACCAAATGAACTTGGAGGTCCTCATGGCAGTGTGCGTGTCAGCTCAGCAGTTAGAATTAGTGTCTTGTAATCTAACTAACAAAATTACACTTTTAAGTCATGAAAATTATCAAAGATTGAAAATGAATTGTATAATTTTGGCTAAAATATTGAAGAAAACGTATCGTAGCTCCTAGCGATAAATACAGTATTTAAATAAATGTTCATATCTATCGAACACTTTGTAAAAGCAACGCCAAATTTAGTGGTATTATACATATAATTCAGAGAATTTATTTATTTAAATGATTGTCTAAGATCACTTGATAAAATTTGTAAAAGTTATATGTTAAGATCAACTACGGCAATATATCAAATTATATATTAACGTTATAATATACATCACCGTGATGTATTCCTGTGGACTATATACATTTCAGAGTTTACTTTAATCTTGAACTCTTGGGGAATAAGTAGTTCTTGAAGGCGGAAATTAAGTAAGATTTCTGCCTTTGTGATCCAGACAGCCGATAGAGCAATAACTTACTGAATACTGGAAGTAATCTTTTGAGTTAGTAGCTGGCTTCTGTCAGCAGCCCATGTCCGCCAGTGGGTGACAGCAGGAGTGGGTGACAGGAGTGGGTGACAACAGGAGTGGGTGACAGCACGCGTGGGTGACAGGAGTGGGTGACAACAGGGGTGGGTGACAGCACACGTGGATGACAGCAGGAGAGGGTGACAACAGGAGCGGCCACACCTAACCTGAGGTACGTGCTACTCTGACAGCGACACCTGCACGACTGACCCCCGCCTGGCATGCTGTCTCCACCTCTCACGCCTTCCTCACCTCTCACTTCTCCCTCACCTCTCACACCTCCCTCACCTCTCACTTCTCCCCCACACCTTTCTCCCTCCTGTCATGAGCCCCATCTCCCTCACCCAGTCCCCCTCTGCTCGCCACCACCTGCCTCCTCCACTACACATGCAGCCATTATACCCTCACATGGATTCATTACCCGTCATGGGTTGAACTCTTTTAACTCTCATTATCATTATTATCTCTAATACGAGATCTGTTGAATTACCATTACAAACATTTCTCGTACACAGGTTTCAAGTCTTGTGTAGTAATTCACCTGCCTCATAACAGAGTACAGTAGTAATTTGTGGTTCCACCAGTCAGCAATTAAATAATTAAGATGTAACAAACAAGGAGCAATTAACGGTTTCCACATTAACAAGCCACAATGTAGGACAGAAAACAGAGGGTGTGTTTCCACCCCATCGGGTTATAAACCCATGGAACCGCCTTCCTCACGAAGCAGTAAATGCCAAAACTGCAGATTTGTAAAATCCATCTCAATAAAATTATCAGTACAAATGGGAGGGGGGGGGACCTTGGACAAGCCGCCGGCTTCCTGTCCTTGTCAAGGCCAATAGTGAGGTATTGACCTTCAGGTAAATTCAGTTTAACAACATTGTAGATCACCCGTTGGCCGATCACACTGCTGGTTTAACTGCAGAACTGCTCACTCGACATGCATCCATAACCTGTCGCCTCCACCCACTATACTCACCCCCCCCCAATGATCACCCCCCACCCAATAATCACCCTTCTCCCACCCCCATGCACTGCTCCCCACCCCCTCACCCCACTGTATAAGCAGCAGTCTAAGACCACCACCGTCACTATTTCATTTGCCAACAACAAACTCGTCTATTATGTTATTTATTTATTAATATGCAAGAAGGTACATTGGGGGTTAACAGAGAACATAGAAATTAAGTTTAATTTACATTCTTTTAACGCCATAAGCAAGCATAGCGTTTCGGGCAATTAGTTATAGCCTATTAGACCGTAATAAAAGTTAACTAATAATTATGTTTAACATGCACAAAAGCTACAGTAACCCTTAGAACACATCAATAATACCCGCACTCGTTGATGGAACCTATGATACAGAAATGCTTTCTTATATATAAATAAATAAAATAAATAAATATGTTTATTCAGGTAAGGTACATACATACAAGTGATGTTACATTAATGGATTGATATATAGATAGAGCTAGTACATACAATGCCTAAAGCCACTATTACGCAATGCGTTTCGGGCAAGAAAAACATTAATATCTAGAACTTAATACTAATTGAGCATAAAGAATAAAAAGTGTTGAAAACAAATAAAATAAAGATAAAAAAAAAGGGGGAACATGACTGAAAAAGCAGCACAAATACAATAGGTTGACAAACAGTGTTGATTAAAAAAAATAATAATAAAAAAATAACAGACATGGGTTGACAATAAAGGAGTGAGGTGGGTTACAGGGAATTTATTAGGTAGTGTTTAGTTTTTATCTTAAACTGGTTGAGAGAGGTACAGTCTTTAACATGGTTGGGAAGGTCATTCCACATTCTGGGTCCCTTGATTTGTAGAGCATTTCTAGTTTGATTAAGTCGTACTCTAGGAATATCAAAACTGTATTTATTTCTGGTGTGGTGCTCATGGGTTCTGTTACAACCTTCTATGAAGCTTTTGAGATCAGGATTGGCATTACAGTTCAGCGTTTTATATATGTATAATACACAAGAGAGAATGTGCAGTGACTTAATATCTAACATATTCAGAGATTTGAGTAAGGGTACCGAGTGATGTCTGGGGCCAGAGTTGGATATTGTCCTAATAGCAGCTTTGTGTTGGGTAATAAGAGGACGTAAATGATTTTGGGTAGTAGAACCCCAAGCACAAATACCATAGTTGAGGTATGGATAGATGAGGGAGTAATAGAGAGTAATACTTATATATATAGTTTTTTTTTTGTGGGGGGAGGGGGCCTTGACATGGAGGATCCCCCCCACCCCCCACCGGCCAGGCCGTATAGCCTCCCCACTCCCCCAAACATTGTTAACCTCATACAGTGTTACTATATTACATTGCTATTTTACCCAAGGTAGCACTTTTACCAGTGTAAGTCCCGATTGTTGAACTTGCTCTCTGGAAGGTACCTATAATTTAACACTTTGACGCCCTCCACGAAAAAAAAGCACTAACGATGCACTTATTAGTATGCTTAACTCGATTCATACAGCTCTTGATAAAAATGAGTTCCCTGTTGGGTTGTTAGTGGACCTGCGTAAAGCTTTTGACACTGTCAACCACCAAAACCTTCTTCTTAAATTACATCATTATGGAGTCAGAGGACACTCCCTACAATACCTCAAATCCTACCTTACTGACAGGCTCCAATATGTTTCTGTGAATAATACAATTTCTCCCACCCTACCCATCAACATTGGTGTTCCCCAGGGCAGCATACTTGGCCCTCTCCTCTTTCTCATCTACATTAATGACCTTCCAAATGCCTCCCAACACCTCAAACGAATTCTATTTGCTGACGACACAACCTTCATTTACTCCAGTCCTGACCCTCTTGCTCTAAATGCCACAGTAAATACTGAGCTAAATAAAGTCCATCTGTGGCTAACTGCCAACAAACTCACCCTTAACATTGACAAAACCTTTTATATTCTGTTTGGCAATAAATCCTCTAATCAAATAAATCTCAAAATAAACAATACCCAAATTTGTAACAAATTAGATGGCAAATTCCTTGGCATTCTCATTGACCACAAGCTTAATTTCCAGGGTCACATTCTAAACATATCAAAAAAAGTTTCAAAAACTGTGGGCATTCTTTCTAAGATCAGATATTATGTACCACGCCCTGCCCTGGTGACTCTATTACTCCCTTATCTATCCATATCTCAACTATGGTATTTGTGCTTGGGGCTCTACTACCCAAAATCACTTACGTCCTCTAATTACTCAACACAAAGCTGCTATTAGGACAATATCCAATTCTGGCCCCAGACATCACTCGGTACCCCTACTTAAATCTCTGAATATGTTAGACATTAAGTCACTGCACATTCTCTCATGTGTATTATACATATATAAAACGCTAAACTATAATGCCAATCCTGATCTCAAAAGCTTCATAGAAGGTTGTATCAGAACCCATGAGCATCACACCAGAAATAAATACAGTTTTGATATTCCTAGAGTACGACTTAATCAAACTAGAAATGCTCTACAAATCAAGGGGCCCAGAATGTGGAATGACCTTCCCAACCATGTTAAAGACTGTACCTCTCTCAACCAGTTTAAGTTAAAAGCGAAGCTATACCTAATAAATTCCCTGTAACCTACCTTACCCTTCTATTGTCAACCAATGTCTGTTTTTTTCTTTAAAGAGCGCTGTTTGTCGACATAATTGTATTTGTGCTGCTTTTTCATCTATGTTTTCATTTCTTGTTTTCATTCTACTCATTATGCTCAATTAGTATTAAGCTTGTCATTTAAGTTTATCATGCCCGAAACGCTTTGCGTAATAGTGGCTTTAGGCATTGTATGTACTAGCTCTACATATAAGTCAAACAATCCTTGTAAATATTTATTGTATGTATGTACCTTACCTAAATAAAATTGTATTGTATTGTATTGTGTATTGTAAATGGACTGGACACACTTCGACTTTCTGAAGTGCATTCGACGTTTTCGGGTAACCGAGCGGCAACACTGAAAAGTGTATACTCTTTTCGCTGTCCTGACCTTAATTTTCGATGTACAGATTTCATTTTTGTACCAATGTGTTCGCAATAGAATGCTCTATAAGAACATATGTATATGTCACCAAAGCATGAGTTAAATCACACAAAAAGCTAAAGAACTACATCGATCACTAGCCGTGCAGCTCCAAACAGCGACGAAATGTTTCTATTCTTTTCAGGGTTGTCAACTCCACACTTGTCCTACAGCGTTAAATTTGGTATCACTGTGATCGCAATTAAATTCCCAACACGGACATATGCATATAAATATAGAATCTTGATCGCGGCCCACACCAAGAGTGTGTGAAGTATAGTGACGAAGTGAAGTATAGTGAAGTAACTATGCTGGAATAAAATGATAGCAAATTTTTTAAACATGAACGGCGATATTTGTAACCCCATGTTGTGAATCATTTATTAAATCATGTTTTTCAAGATAAAAGACAAATGGTATTTGATCGATTCAAGTAACTTTTCCACAATAGACGTTAGGCTAATTGGCCGATAGTTTGATGCAAGTGATCTATCTGCTTTCTTAAAAATTGGTACCACATTAGCAACCTTCCACAACTCTGGCACTCTGCCTGACTCTAATGATTTATACAATACAATACAATACAATACAATTTTATTTAGGTAAGGTACATACATACAATAAATATTTACAAGGATTGTTTAACTTATAGGTATAGCTAGTACATACAATGCCTAAAGCCACTATTACGCAAAGCGTTTCGGGCATGATAAACTTAAATGACAAGCTTAATACTAATTGAGCATAATTGAGCAATTAAAGCATATTTGTTAAATATGGTACACAGTGGCTTGCAATGCTCCTCTTTGCATTCCTTAAGCACCTTGGTAAACACTTCGTCTGGCCCTAGGGGATTTCTTAGGCTCGAGTTTCACTATTTGTTTACTAACATCCTCCCTGGTAACTGCTTAACTAATCAACCTGTCTTCTTCCCCACCCACATAAGACTTGTTTGGCTGAAGGCATACTTTTAAGTTCCTCTTTAGGAAATACTGAGAGAAAATATTCATTTATTCACGATTCTTCGCGGCAGGGGATCGTATTCCAGGGACCTGCCCGAAACGCTACGCGTACTAGTGGCTATACAAGAATGTAACAACTCTTGTATATATCTCAAAAAAAAAAAAAAAAAAAAAAAAAAAATACTACTCATCTCTTTGTCATTATCAGTTATCTGACCTGTCTCAGTTTTTAATAAACCTATCCTTTCCTGGACCTATTTCATCTTGTCTACAAATTTTGCAAGTATTTACCTCCTTAAAATTTTCTTAGATTAAGGACCTGCCCGAAACGCTGCGCGTGCTAGTGGCTTTACAAGACTGTAATTACCATATTTGTATCCTCACATTCCTTATGTACATTCTTGTATATGCATAAATAAATAAATAAAATCTATTGATTTCATGGAGCCATAGGGTTGCCCACCTTAAAGTGTGGCAATGAGGCCAATCCTGACCACAATCCTGGTATTGGGGGAGTGTCCAACCCACACTTCTAAAAATGTATAAATACCCCTAATATCACTCTACATAATCTATAGGACATAGCTCTCAGCTCTAAGACATTTATTCTCAGGCTACCAGCTGAACCAAATTTAGATTTTTAAATCCTACCAAAAACTGTTCTACTTTCACAGATAATACCATAACACATTGACTTTTTTAATCTGTTGTCAGGAAACCGACTACAGTACTTCAGATGTCTGGAAAATAATGTGTGTGGACCTGTTGTGAACACTGACTTGCATATTTTCCTTTCTAGATACTTTTTTCCTATACTTCTACCTTATCACCTTTCACCTCATTCTCTTTCCTTATAATTTATCTTTCTCTATTACTATTTTTCAGTACATGACTTTGTAATTGTCCCGGAGAGACCAAAATATCATCAATTCCATTATCTTCAGATGTGTGGGTTGGGTGTCTAACAGGCTTCCTGTCATAGACATAACAATTATCATTAACAAAATTATTAATAACTTACCTGTTTATATTGTCATGCCTGAAATGCTCTGCGTATTAGTGGCTTTATATAAATTACATTAAATGTGTACCTAAGACTACTCCTCTGTACAGTATCACATTTCAAATATACTTTATATAAATAAAATTATTATTATTAGTAACAATTGTGCAACAAGGATATGGAAACTATGTATGGGGTTTGTAAGTATATTATTAAAATAGATCCGGCATATCATATGGGCCTAAATAAATGTAAAGATTGTGTAGTAATGACTGGGAGGTGAATAGTTCTAGGAAATTTTTAACACTGGTAGCAGTCAAGTCATCTTCAACTATTGAGGATAATTTGAGATTCATTGAAAAGATGGAGTGTGTTGCCAGTGTGGCATGCATGACAAGGCTATAACAGTGTGAATAGCAAAAGTATGACCTGTAATTGTATGATACGGCAGTATGACTGTGACTAGCATGACACAGGACAATGATTGTGTGGCAAGCATGACACAGGACTGTGACAAACATGACAGGAATTTGATGAACATGACACATTAGTATGACAAACATGACACATTAGTATGACAAACATGACACATTAGTATGACAAACATGACACATTAGTATGACAAACATGATACAGGAGCAGACAAACAACACAGAAGTATGACGAACATGATACATGAGTATGACAGTGTGATGAACACCGTTTCAGATAGGTTTTGTTGACCTCCAGAACTACAAATCTAAGTACAATACACCTATATGGCCATCTTGGCTTACAATACACCTCCTAGATGGCCATCTAGGATTACAGTACACCTATATATATGACCATCTAGGATTACAGTACACCTATATATATGACCATCTAGGATTACAGTACACCTATATATATGGCCATCTAGGATTACAGTACACCTATATATATGACCATCTAGGATTACAGTACACCTATATATATGACCATCTAGGATTACAGTACACCTATATATATGGCCATCTAGGATTACAGTACACCTATATACATGGCCATCAAGGATTACAAGACAAAACAGCTACAAGTGTAAAGACAACTTTTATTGTGCTATATACCATTCTAAAAAATTAAGTCATTTCTTCAAAAATAGTTAAAAATAACAATAAATTCCTTTATACTTATTGATGTATTCACATTCAAACACTACAGTTATTTTCATCAAAGATATGTGTCCAATTACATACTGAAGAAAGTGTTGTATACTGAGATGCCACAAGGTACAAATATTTGAAAAAATTCAATGTTTCTCTGCAGTTATTTTGCATGAGCAAATAGACACACTCGCCTAAAGAAATACAAAACAAAACAAAAACACATCCATAGTCCCGGGTTCGAACCCGGGCGCCGGCGAGAAACAATTGGCAGAGTTTCTTTCACCCTATGCCCCTGTTACCTAGCAGTAAAATAGGTACCTGGGTGTTAGTCAGCTGTCATGGGCTGCTTCCTGGGGGTGGAGGCCTGGTCGAGGACCGGGCCGCGGGGACACTAAAAGCCCCGAAATCATCTCAAGATAGATGCATCAAAACTCATTTCTGAGCTTAGAGGGAATGAGCTCCCCTAAACTAAAATGAAATGAAAGGCTGTGAGAACTGGATCTTACCACAAGGAAAGATGAAATACTGTAGGGTATACATGATAACGTTATACAATGTTCTAAAGACTAGGTAGATAGAGAAGCCATGTTTGAAGTGAGGACAGTAGAACAAGAGGATATAATTGGAAACTGAAGACAAATAATGAGTCTCAGAGATGTCAGAATTAAGGAAATTCTTTAGTTAAAAATGTAAATAAGTAGAGCAGACAAGATAAGGAAGTTGACAAGGCCAATCTGACACACAGATTTAAATGTTAAAATGAAAAGAAAATGAGTGAAAAATACCACTACAATAAAATACTGATGGTCAAAAGGTAGGGACCGTTATGTAGTGTACATAAAGTATTACCCTTACCGCAAGGTAAAGACTCAAAGGTACTGAAAAGTATACAGTACAAGTTTTCTTTTGTGAACAGAGTTGTAGCCATTTGGAACAATATAAGTGAAAAGGTAGTGAATGCTATAACCATGAGCAGATTTAAAGTGTCGTATAATGATGATGATAAGGAAGATGGAATGTAATAATGATGATGATAATGATAATAATAATAATAATATTTGTTTATAAGAATATGTGTACAAATTCATAAGATGAAAGGACAATTGTAGATACAGTACAGGGGTTATACATACAAATGAATCCACTACTACACAAAGCATTTCAAGCAAAATTTAGAATTTAGATAAAAAATTATTTATATATAATGGGGTAAACAATACTAAGAGGAGTAAGCTAAAATATGTGAGAATGTTCAAGAAATATAACTAATGATATACAATTCAGTATCAACACTTGGGTAATTACACTCACAACGAAGCTGGAACAATTCAGTGTGCTGCCAGAATAATCCGAGAGTTGACTGGTATGAGTTGATGTTACCAAGCAGGCCTGTCCAGCTGCTGGCACAAAGGGAGTTTCCAAGTAGGCCTATATCCAGCTGTATGGCTAGTGAACATTTTAAAGTAGGCCTACCTAGCTGCTGATCCAGTGCCCATTGGGCATTTTTGATTGCTTTAACATTGGTTGGATGTCATCCACTGATGATGCTTGACATTAAAGTAACGAAAAATGACCGTTGGGTGGGGGTTACCAGGTACCTACGTCATCACCAATGCCAGTACCAGTGTCAAGGCTCCCAGAAGGTTGGAGAAGCACAGTCCTGAAACACATTTTCATTTTAATATGAAAATAATTATACTGTATTTTGGCAAAAAGGAAGAAATGTAAGACAAAAGAAATGTGTTTTCTTAACATATGTTAGCAAAGAATTTTTTATTACTTTACTACTAACAATATTACTTTAAATAATAGTCATAACAACATGTGTTGTTTTGATCTTAGCCAATCAAAGGAGGTATTCCTGTGCCAGGTATCTTACAATTCAATCTACCCATACCCTCTGAAGACATATATATATATATACAGTATATACATATTACAGTATTAGTGTATTTTGATAGTCTTTCTTGTAGACATTTATTATTAAATATGACAAGGGGTGAAATAAATGACATGAACCTTCTCTATTTTTCTTATGTTTTTCTTTAATTACATAAGAGACTGGTAAGCTGCAATGGGCCTATTGACCCATAAGTATAGTGCTTCACCTTCACCTCATCCTTGGCTACATCTCCCCCAGCATAAACCTCGTAACCATTTGAACTCTGCCTTTGATAATGTTAACAAGAGTTAACAAAATGCATCACTTAGTGTAAGGCAAAATAAAATGGTAAAATGAACTTTGGAGAGTTAATTTTTAAATTTCCTTCTCAAATGAAAAAGGAAGTTGAGAAAGAAATACATAAGAAAAATAGAGAAGATTCATGTTGGAATCATTGATCTCACCCTTTGTCATATTCAATAACAATAATAATAATATTGCCTGTAATATTAATTTATTTATTTATTTATTTATGCATATACAAGAATGTACATAAGGAATGTGAGGATACAATTATGGTAATTACAGTCTTGTAAAGCCACTAGCACGCGCAGCGTTTCGGGCAGGTCCTTAATCTAAGAAAATTTTAAGGAGGTAAATACTTGCAAAATTTATAGACAAAAAAATGATAACAGATTACATGGAATGAAAAAAAAAAAAAGATGAGAGAAAATTATAGGTACAGTATATTAAAGCACATAGGTAGCTATGATTGATTGCAATGACAGCTTAAAATGGTAGTTGACAACAAATTGGTAGGCACAATACAGCAGAAACAATATAAGATTGATTGCAATGACAGCTTGAATGGTAGTTGACAAAAATTGGTAGTCACAATACAGCATATGGCTAGCACATAAAAGAAGACAGCAATGAACACAATGATAAGGTTGTTTGATATTACATAAAAATTAGGAGATTGGGTACCACTAGGTACAGAGCAAATTTAAAGCTCAGTGTAGGAAACTAAATAGATGAAGTTAGGTACTTTTTGGTTTTGCTTTTAAATAAGGCAAAAGTTTTACAGTTTTTCAATTCACTAGGGAGTGAGTTCCATAGACTAGGTCCCTTAATTTGCATAGAGTGTTTACACAGATTAAGTTTGACCCTGGGGATATCAAAGAGATATTTATTTCTGGTGTGGTGATAATGGGTCCTATTACATCTGTCCAGGGAGAGTTTCAGAGCATGGTTTGCATTTAAGAACAGGGTTTTGTAAATGTAGTTGACACAAGAGAATGTGTGGAGGGAGTTAATATTTAGCAAGTTTAGAGATTTAAACAAGGGAGCTGAGTGTTGTCTGAAAGCAGAGTTAGTTATTATTCTGATAGCAGATTTTTGCTGTGTGATGATGGGCTTAAGGTGGTTTGCAGTGGTAGACCCCCATGCACAGATACCATAATTAAGATAGGGGTAGATTAGTGCATAATATAGTGAGAGGAGAGCAGAGTTAGGAACATAATATCTGATTTTGGAGAGTATACCAACTGTCTTAGAGACTTTCTTAGTTATGTGTTGAATGTGGGTGCTGAAATTGAGTCTCTTGTCTAGGAATAGGCCAAGAAACTTGCCATCATTTTTATTACTGATGTTAATGTTGTCTATCTGTAGCTGAATTGCATTTGATGATTTGCTTCCAAATAAGATGTAGTAAGTCTTTTCGATGTTTAATGTTAGTTTGTTCGTTGACATCCATAAGTGGACTTTTTTTAATTCATTATTCACAACATTATTTAGTGTATGTGGGTTGAGGTTTGAGTAGATAAGGGTAGTATCGTCAGCAAACAATATAGGTTTGAGAATATTAGAGACATTAGGCAGATCGTTTATATATATAAGAAATAGAAGAGGTCCTAAGATGCTGCCCTGTGGCACTCCAACGGTAATTGGTAGAGTGGAAGAAGTTGTATCATTGATGGTTACATATTGGTGTCTGTCACTAAGATAGGATCGGATGTAGTCAAGGGCAAGGCCTCGGATTCCATAATGCTGGAGTTTAAATAAGAGGTAGTTGTGATTAACAGTATCAAAGGCTTTTCTTAGGTCAATGAAGAGTCCAATCGGAAACTCATTTTTGTCAAGGGCTGAGTAGATAATGTCAAGGAGACTAATGATTGCATCATTGGTACTCTTTTGGGACCGGAAGCCAAACTGGCAGGGGCTGAGTATGTCGAATTTTACGAGGTAGGAATAGAGCTGTTTGTAAATAATTTTTTCAAATATTTTTGATAGAATGGGTAGATTTGATATTGGTCTATAATTGTTTATGTCCGCCGGATTGCCTCCTTTATGGACTGGCGTTACTCTTGCTTTTTTGAGGATATCAGGGAAGGTGTGATACTCTATAGATTTGTTGAACAGTAGTGCTATGGGTGGGGCAAGGGCATGGGAGGCTCTCTTGTACACAATGGACGGAATTTCACTGGTGTTCCCTGCCTTGGTTTTTAGAGAGTGTATGATGGACAACACAACATCTGCCGGGCTGATTGGTGAAAGGAGAAGAGAGTTTGGATAGCTGCCTGAGAGATATGTGTTAATATGTGTCTGAGTCTGTGGGATTTTACTGGCAAGATTAGCACCAACCGATGAAAAGAAACTATTAAATTCATTTGCCATTTCTAAATCAGTTGACGGTATATCCCCATCCTTGTAGAGTTTTATTTGGTTATGTGAGTGTTGTTTAGTTCCTAGGATACTAGAGATAGTTTTCCAAGTGTTTTTCATGTTACCTTTTGCTTCATTGAATCTATTCACATAATATGCAATTTATACTGTATGTATAAAATTAATTATACTGTATGTATAAATATATAATTAAAGCTAATAATATATATACAGTATATATATATATTTTATAATTGACTCATGATATGATTGATCTGTTCTACTGATCTTAAGAGCATAGTTAATAGATAGGACAACAGTAATCTACCAGTTACAATCTTGTTTAACCAAAAATAATACATAAAAATGTAGAAATATGATGCCAACCTCATTATACAAATTTCTGCGTCCTAACACACACAATATTTCCTACCAGTCCTTCGTGCTGGCTGGGGGTGAGTATGACTCTCAGAGAAGGCAGAGAAATGAACAAATCCACAAGGGCCGTGACGAGGATTCGAACCTGCGTCCGAGAGCATCCTAGACGCTGCCTTTATCGACTGAGCTACGACATGGTCAAAGCTACGACGCAGGTTCGAATCCTCGTCACGGCCCTTGTGGATTTGTTCATTTGATGCATCACGCAATTGTGATTTCTGTGTGTAAGGCAGAGAAATGTTATGATAGGCTGTGGTATCATAACAGTTGGGATGTATAGGATAAAGACAATGAAATAATATGAGCAGCAGAAAGAGTAGGCCTACCAGGTGGGCAATACACACCTGCTGCTTTTCCTCCAGGAGGTGAAGAGGGTAACACTCCTTGCAGTGCCACCTTCATCTCGGCGTTGAACTGTGACATCTGATTTGACGAGATGGATGCTGCTGTTGTGGGACTCAAATTCTGTATCTGAGACACCTTTATCACCTGCAGAACGTGGTATACATTGAGGTACATGAAATTACACAAGAATAAGAATGGCATAGAAGGGTAAGGTAGGAAATACAAGGTTGAGGGAGAGAACACAAGGGTGTGTCTAGGGTTTTTATGTGCAACGATCATACTTTTGAAGAGCCTCATGGTCTGTACAAAATGGAATCACAAATCACAGATGGGGTACTAAATGCTCCTTGACATGAGTGAGAGATTCAGAATTGGCTGTAGTTCTTCAATGGCCGTCAATTGCAAATTTGAAGTCGAGTGCAACACCAGGACAGTTTACACAGAAACTACTTTGACTTTACCTCCAGGCACAAACTGAGGGTGAGAAGAACAGCTTTATGATAGACTCATTTTAGGAAAATTGGGGGATAGACTCACCTTCAGGACACCAGGGACGGGATATACTCGTCTTCAAGACACTGGGGGATTGACTCGCCTTCAATACACTGGGGCTGGGATAGACCCACCTTCAAGACACTGGGCCGAGATTTTCTCACCTTTAAGACACCGGGGGGAATAGATTGTATGCCAGCTGAGGTCAGACCCGAGAAGGCGCTATCAGGTATTGTGACCAAGCTCTCTGGGCTGAGACCACCCATCAGGAGTCCCATCTCGCTCACCTGTCAACAGGTAAACCAGCTGTAATTATGTCCAATACGAATCAACAGGCAGACTAACTGTAATTATGTCCAATGTGTACCACTCCTGCCTTACAAACCTAGTCACATTCTTGGAAATGAATGTGATAGCAAGTTTGTCACATTCATTTCCAATACCCCAATTATTCAGACAAAGGACTTCCAGTACATTCCCAGACATGACTAAGGCATGTCTGGGAATATCCTGTGTATAGATTTGAACCCTTGTGGATTTGTTCATTTTACCTGATATCAGATTCAGATTCAGATTCAGATTCAGATGTTTATTCAGGTAAGGTATATACATACAAGTGATGTTACATTAATGGATTGATATATAGATAGAGCTAGTACATACAATGCCTAAAGCCACTATTACGCAATGCGTTTCGGGCAAGAAAAAACATTAATATCTAGAACTTAATACTAATTGAGCATAAAGAATAAAAGATGTTGAGAACAAATACAAATAAAGATAAAAAAAAAGGGGGAACATGACTGAAAAAGCAGCACAAATACAATAGGTTGACAAACAGTGTTGATTAAAAAAAAGAAAAAAAAAAGAAAATAACAGACATGGGTTGACAATAGAGGAGTGAGGTAGATTACAGGGAATTACAGGGAATATGTTAGATTAAGGACCTGCCCGAAATGCTATGCGTGTTAGTGGCTTTGCAAGAATGTACAAATACCAATCTTATGTAATCTCACCATACCATTGTACCTTCTTGTGAATAAATTATTATTATTATTATTATTATAGGCAATAACAGGCCCGCCAGACAGGTTGACAGTGTTGTTCTGTCCTTCACAGTCCAGGATGCTCTCCCTCACCTCTCCCTCACTGTCCCCTCACCCCACCTTCCCTCCCTCACCCCTACCTTCCCTCCCTCACCCCCCACTTTCCCTTCCTCACACCCCCACCTTCCCTCCCTCACCGTGGCAGGGTCCCAGTACTGGATGTTTCTGTTATCACTGCTGTAGGCAGCTATGGCTTTGGCGGCCAGGTTGACAGTGCTGTTCTGACCACTACAGTCCAGGATGCCCAAGTACCTCATGGCATCCCTGGTGATGAAAAAAAAGTTGTAAAAGTGGTGGTCTTCTGTCCATCTGCCTCAGCAGTTAGGGAAACTGGATATAATCCAATGCATGTATTTTTTTCTAGAGGAAACATGGCAATAAGTATATGAACTATTATATTCATATATATATGAACACCATCAAGACACATTAAACCAGTCCCATACGTAGACAACATGTTCTTAAGTATATTCCTTCAATATAATTACTATTATTATTTTAGTTTTCAAATCCTCCTTAATTACCATCTCCCTCTCACCCCATCTCCCCTCTAACACTAAACTCATACTCACAGAAAAGCAGTCAAGGGGATGGCGTTGATCTGGTCTTGAGTGAGGTAGCACACCACTCGCCCCAGCAGCATCAGGTCCTGTGAGGTCATGTTCGATGTGCTCTTGTATTTGGTTAGCACATTGTCCCTGAGTGCTCTCATCTGTTCGGAAGAATTAGGGAGAGTGAAAAGGTGGTTGTCTACATCATCAGATATCATTCACATCATCCCCAGCTGGTAGATCATCCTCTGATCTCTTTCCCTTTTCCCCTTTCCACTTCTTTCCTTTCCCTCCCCTTCCCTTGATACCAACTCCCTCATCCACTCACTGCCTCATCAGACATGGAGGTCATCATTCCCATCCAGAAGATCATCTCCTTGGCTGCTGGAGTGTTCCATGTGGTAATGCTGTTTATGTCGTCCTTGGTGAAGGCCTGGTAGATGTAGCCAAGTTTAGTCTGCTCCTCCTCCGTCAGGTTAGCCCGGTTTCTCAGCAGCCTTACTGTGTTAGCCAGGGCCTGTAAGGAAGATTCACACAAACTTATAGGTAAATGTTCACTAATGTGTTAGAGAATTTTTACACTAGAGAATGAAATTGTACCACACTTGTTCATAGGATGCATTACACCGATTAATATGTTAGTTACTTTAGCGTGCAAGGAAAAAAATCAGCTCCTTCATTTACGTAGGTTCTACATATGTCTAATGGAAGATCCTACTGTATTTGAAGAGGATTATCACACTTGTGGATTGTTCATGAACATGTTACACTTACCATAGCCTTGTCCATGCCCATGCTCTGGGAGCCAAGGTCCATCAAGTTTTCCTTCACATCTTGTAGTTGGAAATTGCTCATATCTGCTGCGGACATCACAGAAACTCCTCCACACGATATCATGTCGCAGGTTGTGATGCCACCATCTGCAAGAAGGTAAGAGGAAGGATGAGAAGGATGCCAAAGAAAAACAAGCGGAGGTAAACGAGGAACAGCAGCCAGAGACTGAGGAAAAGAAGAACAAGAATAAAGATGAGGAACAGGAATGGCAAGAGAAGGACTGTTATTCAAGGGACTTTAAGAGAACAAGTCCAGCCAATGGGTGTCTCACCTCTCTGCCTCATGGCGATGCATCTTTTAGTTTGATCAACAGCGATACTCTTGACTGATGCCATGATGCCGATATAGCACATAACCTGTAAACATGAACCATTATTGAAGCTGCCTTCTCTAATGACATTATTTTGGATGGGAGGAAACAAACAATAAGATTAAGGAGGAGGAGGAGGAGAAAAGGAAGAGGAGGAGGAAGAAAAAGAAAAAAAGAAGGAGGGAGGGAGGAGGAAAGTAGGGGAAGGAGAGGGAGGAGTAGGAGGGAGAAGAAAAGGAGAAAAAGACGGAGAAGAAAAAGGGAGGAGAATAAAAGGAACAGGAGAGATGGAGGAGGAAGAGGAAGGGAGTAGGAGGAGCTAGGGAAGAGGAGAAAACGATAGGGGGGGAGGAGGAGGAGGAGGACTTTAGAGGAGAAGGGAGTAGGAGGGGGGAGGAGGAGGAAAATAAGGAAGAATAGGAGAAAGAATTGTAAGAATAAATATAAAAATGTTTTGAAATGGAGTACTGTACTAAGATTAGAGAGAAAGATTATAATTATTTTTTGTAATTATAAACGAATAATTATAAACAAGGGAAATATATTCAGTATGGTTAAAAAGAGCAAGAGAGAGATTGAGAGATGTGAAAGAAACAGCAACAACAGAGAGGAGAAAGGACAACATCTATCTATCTATCGCTCTCTCACTTTATATTTTTCTCTCACTTTATATATCTCTCTCTCACTTTATCTCTCTCTCTCACTTTATCTCTCTCTCTCTCTCTCTCTCTCATTCACTCCCTCACCGGCTGACCATCCTCGAAAGGGGACATCATAATGTTGCAGGACGTGGAGGTGTAGACCTCATCCGGGATCGCCATCAAATCGATGCTGGAGAGCATTCCCAGGAGGCAGCTGACATCACTTGCGTCCTTCCAGGTGCTGGTGGGCCTGGAAGGTCAGGTTACAAGAGAACACAAGATCAGAGGTGAAAAGTCGCAAGAGATGGACAGTCTTTCACATAATTGGAAAGGTCATTCCACATTTTGGGACCGTCGATCTTCATAGCGTTTATAGTTTGGTTAAGTTGCACTCTTGGAATATCAAATAGATATTTGTTTCTAGTATAGTGCCCTTGAGTTCTGTTACAATCCTCTTGGAAGCATTTAAGGTCAGGATTAACATTACAATTCAGAGTTTTTTATATATAGAGTACACGAGATGATACGCAGTGACTTAATATCTACCATATTCAAAGATTTAAGTAAGGGGGTCCAATAATATAGCAAAGTATTATTTGAGGACTGCATAAAGAACATTGCGAAGAGTCTATGATATGCTTTCCAATTTGAGAATTGCTTTTAAATACATTAATGGTGAAAAGCTAAAGAAATTGCTCATGACCTTTATGAGACCATAGCTGGAATATGCAGTGGTTGTATGGTGCCCATATCTTATACACATCAACAAACTGGAAAAGGCCCAAAGACATGCAATTAATGGCACCCGGAACTAAAACACAAGAGCCATAAGGAGAGTTCAGAGGTATTAATCATGTTAAACGTAGAAAATAGAAGAAAATGAGGCGATATGGTCACTATGTACAAAATAGTAACGGGAATCAACAAAATTTATATCTATCAATTTTCGATGTCTCCAATTCTTCTGAAAGAAGAGTGGCTTCATGAACCACAATCAAATGCCCACTAGGTAATCAATGCATGCATTTTCTCTCAATAAGGAATGGTGTTATCTCAGGAGAAGTAGACTGAAGGGAAGAGGCAAAGTGAAAAATGTGCGGAGGGATGAGATGAGTGGTAGAAAAGGAAGATTGGAGAGGTAGGAGGGGAGGAGAGAAACAGGGTAGGAGACAGATGATGAGAAGAAAGAGACTGATGAGATGGAACAGAGGGAAAAAGAGGAGGAAGAAGTAAAAGAGGATAAGCAAGACTGTGATCCTTAAGTTCCAGAAGTGAGATTGGAGTATATTTACACTCTAAACAGCAAAAAGTTTTGAATTGTCTGTACATTTTAGGAATGACACTTTGGAATGACATTCCCAAAATGGTAAAAACCTTGACATATGACCTTTCCTTCTGAACTTTAGAAGCTATACTTAGCATTAACCAGACATTTGAGAATGGAAAATTTGAATGCCCTAAACAAAATTAAGAAATAACTTATAAATGACCTTATATATTATAATGCTTGTAAGCTAAATATAATAAAAACCGTGACTTAATACAACTACCCTGTAAACAACCTTACCCTTTGACATCGACGAGCATCTGACCAATCTGTTGCTGCTGAGTCTGGTCGAGACAGGGAGGCACCGGGCTCATGAAGGCTTTCTAAAGACAGGAGGAGGAGACAAAGGTGTACTGTTCTTTAACAAATAAATATGAAAATATTTGTTGCCACAAAATATATTAGGCCTTTACATGGAATGCTAATGAGTCCAGTTGAGCTAGTTATAATAAGACACACAATGTCAGTAATTTCTGTTTGCCTTGGCAAAATCTACATGTGAGGGGTTATGTCCATATGCATTTGCATGCATGTGAGGTTTACATCTATATGCATTTACATGTACAGATAGTCTATACCCTTTAGCATTAAATATTACTATGATACTGCATGTTATTTACTTAATTTCTGAATTTTTACATTTATATCTATGTTAACTTGCAACTCATAGCATTAAGTATTACCCTCAAATGTGATAACATTAACGAGTCTGTTTAGTTAAGTTTGCCTGAAACACTGAGCATGATTTTAGTGGCTTTATAAAAATGATAAATGCTTACTGTGTAAAAATTGCAATAGACATGGTAATATTTTTGATAATTAAAATATTATTATTATTATTATTATTATTATTATTATTATTATTAGAGAAAATCAGTAGGTGCCATGAGGAGGATTTGAACCCGCTCACTTGGTGCTCTCAGGCAAACACATTACCTGTACACCGGTACACCGGTACACCACAAAAATCCTACTGTTTTTCTCAGTGACACATCACGTTAATGGGACTTCATTCTCCATTATTATTATTATTATAAAATAGTATATATACCACACGCACAGACAAGCAACACACACTAAAAGGCTGATTGGACAAACTAACCTGCAGACGCTTGATAAACTCTGAGGAGGCAAACTCGTCCATTAACATCAAGTTATAGGGGTCGAGGTCAAATGCACAGTTGCCGAGCATGCTTAACTCACATATTCCCAGCATACCTCCTTGTACATTCATCTGGAGGTAGAGAAGGAAAGAAAGGAAGATAAATTTTTACTGTTTTAGTATATTTAAATTTATGTGTAGTGCAACTGTATAGGTATGGTTGAACCTCGCCTAGTGCTCTGATACAAAAATGAACAAAAATAAACTTTGGAAGAGTTAACTTTTCAACTTCCTTCCCAGGGGAAGGTAAGGTATTTATCAGGAGACAGCAGTAAGCCATTATGATCATATAGTTCTTAAACGGGATGAGGGTAAGGATTTGGGGTAGGATGATCAGGGATTGAACGCGGACCTGCAAGAAGCAAGACTGTCGCTCTACCATCTACTGCAGGTGTTTGGACACTTCCTTCCCAAGAACAACCTAACAAACAGGTAAAATAATCATCCTAGTATCTCTGATTTAACCCTTTAGGTCATAATAACCCATGTTTGCCAGAATGTCTACATGTCCCCACAGGACATGTTTTGCTAAAGTATGCTTTAGCCTTTTTGGTGGCACAGAGAAAAAGAGAATACAAATGGGAAGAAACAACAGTATATTTTGCATGCAGGCGTGAAGAGTAGTGAGGTGTTTACCCTGGCAAGGGAATGGGGTAATCTTGCACTACATTCTCATTGTTCAACTGGGGCAGTAGATGTGGAGTGAACTACTAGTTTTCTCTTGGTCTTGTAGATGGCAGGACATACCTAAGTGTAAGCTGACTTTTGATAATTTGATGCGCTCACAGGATGAGTATGGTATGCACAATAAGCTAACCACGGCTTGAGGCAGCAAATAAACAAAATCTCCATGTTGATTATCCATGAGTTTTCATACCAAATCACTGAAGATAGAGTTAATGAAGAGCCGTCTCCCATCCTGAGGAATGGTGGACAGGATATTCATCTTGCACATCTGCATCAGCAATACCTGCTTCATCTCCCGGTTCAGCACTTGCAGGGCAACATTTCTGGCGAGACGAGAAAGTGAGAGTGAGAGTGCAAGTGAGAGAAAATAGACTATATCCACATTGAGAGTAGAGCAGAAGGGAAATTCCTCAACAAACATTTAGATAATTACACTTCAATTGCGATGTATACAGTATATTTAAAACTTTAAAGTGTAATACCAATCATGACTTCAAATTTTTGTGAGTACACATATCTTAGAATACAAGGCAGTGTCCTAAGAAGCCCTTTGCCACACTCACCCCATGTCAACAATCACACACGGAGGGATGGTCGTCACGTCCTTAAGGAAGAACTGCTGTCCAAGAGCTGTCAACGATTGGGTGCCAGTGGGCATGTTAGTGGTGGCCCAGTCCAACAGCTTGTTTCTGAACACTCGGCACTGGTAGCAGCAGAGGAAAATTATATATAAAACATTCACGTTTAAAGAAAAGGAAGAGAAATTAGTGCATATTTAAATGGGTATTCTAATGTTCAGCCCAATACAAGGTAAAGCTGGTCCTGGGAAAAAAAATTATTGTACACCAGAGGCATAAAAAGGATACTCTAGAACTCAGTATGGTTGAAATGTTTATATGTGAATGTATTATTTGCTATCATCACCCTTGCATGCAGTACTTATGGTATGTGCTGGTTGATAAAAAGCATATGCTAGCTTCCTGTTCTCATCGAGACCTCTAGAGAAATATTGGCCCTCAGGTAAATTCAGATATGACTATGCGAGTTGTGGAAGTTATTACATTATCACTTCTTCACCTACTCATTATTATACACCAAAGTCCGGCTTATTATCAGAACTTGTCTTACTTCACTATGATGACTAGACCACACATCAGAAGATGGAGAAATGACGACGTTTTGGTCTGTCCTGTACCATCATCAAGTCGTGTGTGTGTGGATGGATTGAAACGTCGTCGTTTCTCCATCTTCTGATGTGTGGTTTGGTCGTCGTATCTTCAACCACGTTATTGTGACTCATCGTCTGTACACTATAAGTTCAACCTATCCAATTATTCAACAGTATTGCCCGGATAGTTTATACTTTAAACTGCCATTATTTATTAAAGCTACACTAACATTAAAACAATAAACAAATATATTTGTGACCAATATTTATTTGTTAAAAAGTAGAAAATTGATGTTCACTGGATGGTTCTCAAAGGCACTGATGAAATGAACTCGAGTAAAATTCCTCGTCACGGCCCTTGTGGATTTGTTCAAGTAAATTCTCATAGGAAAATTTAATTTATACATGAGTTTGGGAATAATGTAACCAACATAAGAGAAAGAAATATGGCAAGACGGATACAAATTACGTTCATGACAGAAACCGAGAAAAATTGATTCACATTATACACTCCTTCCTGGTGTACCCTCACACTGGAGGTTGATGCCACAACTTCAGCATAAACAAGAAAACATGTGGCCTTTGAAATCAATAGCATCACCCACATGACATCAATGCAAGGGGTTCATCATTTGAGAAAAATTTACTCACTGATGCCATGGATAGAGGTTTGCCTGAACGCTTGATAGCTGCAAACACATTGAAGAGGTCACTTGAAGAAACTTTTTTGGCATCTGCAGCACTCATGCAGGGCAGGAAGTCAATGCCCTTGCTGATCATGTCGGCGGAGATGTTACTTACGCCTCCATAGGTCAAGTTGGCACCCCGCATGCACTGTAGGGAAAGAGTTACTGCTGAGTGTAATAATGTATGGTTGTTACTGCTCGTTGTGATGGTGCTTTTGCTCTAGAAGAAAAACTATATATGGGGCTCATTGAAGGGGAAAGCCCTATAAGACTAGCTGGATAGCCACCCTTGAGGGACTCACTAGGTAAAATACTGGACTGATTAGAAGGATAATTTCATGGAACTCCTCCTTATCCTTCCTATAAGTCCTGTGAACTTATCCTTCAAGAGTTAATTTAATTATCAAATTATGTACTGGATGCTGGATTTGATAATTATCAAATTAATTATCACTGGAAGGAAAAATATACAGAATTCATAGGAAAAATAAGCTTCAATGAAAATATAATTACACTGGGACTTACTGGAAGAGAATAAGGTGACATATCCTTGGCAAATATAGCTAGAGAACCTGAGTCGAGGCTTCCTATCTTCCTGGTAGTGGCGTACGCCTTGAAGAACGGGGCAATTTTGGTCATGTCTGTGGCCGCCAGCTGAGGGATCAGGAAATGGTTGCAAGAGTGATTAGTTTGATTGATGCCTATGAACTTGCCAAAATCATAGTGTTATTGCCAAATAAGCATTCACTATTGAGCTGCTACTAGGCAATGCTGGGCAACTTTAGGCTAACATTCAACTCCTGTACTGTATATGGATGGAAAAATGCTGAAGGGAGTAATTTTGACATTCATTTCACCAAAGTTATTATATACAGTCACCAGAGGAAACATAGCAACACTGAAAACTTTGGAGTGAATATAATGAAAAAAGAAAAACAATAATGAGCTCTAAATATGTAAAACCACAAATGCAGCACACACACACAAATATCATTCCACTTGCAACTGATTTTTCAGTTAACTGTGTACAGGAATCTTGGCAGATATAGGAAAAAAGGCTAACAGTTCTAATCTACAAAAATGGTAGCAGAAAAGACCCTCTTAATTAAGCTCATTGACAAGTATAGTAGTTAAAACATTAGAAAAAATCATTCAAGCCAAATGGGTACAACACCTGGAGAGAAATTATATAATAACCAGACAGTATGGTTTTCAATCAAGAAGATCTTGCATAACAAATCAACTTGCTTCTATGATAGAGCCACAGGCATTTTACTGGAAAGAGATGGTTGGGTTGATTGCATTTATTTGGCCCTAATAAGGCTTTTAACAGTCCCACATAAGAGGTTGTTCTGGAATTCTTTATCTGCCAGATGAATTCTTATGAACTACATTGTCAAGAACAAAAGCTATATTCAGGTTATGGTAGCAAATATGATGAACAAATATTAGAAACTTCTTTTTCTAACAAATTAAGTGAGAAGGTGGTGAATGCCAAAACTGTTAGTACTGTAGTTTTAAAGCATCATATGACAATGAGTACTAGGAAGTTGGGACACAATAAATGTAGCTCTCATTCTGTAACCACAACACTTAGGTAATTACATAAACATTTTTATGTAGCATGAGTATTACAATCAGTAATGTCAATAATGAAGTCCCACAAAGCTTGCTACCAGCACTAGTAATGTTCATTACCTATTTAAATTACCTTCCTGAAGGGATAGAGAACTTAATGACCACATTTATGGCTCATGTTAAGCTACAGGGAAGAAAACTTGTATGACTATCGTGCCCTTTGAAATGACCTACTCAAAATAATTACATGAAACAATTCTTAGCCAGTGGAGTTCAATATGGACAAATGTCACATACAGTAATGGATTGCAGAACAAGTGAAACTAGGTCACACTCAACTAACAAATTCTAGTACTGTATATGAACACCACAGAAATCGGGCAACTAAAAAAGACTTATGGGTGGTCCTGCAGAATAAATATCACCAAAGGACTACATCGAGTGTATAATATGAGAGGCAAAGCTACTCTGGCTATTTTCTAAGTTTCAAATAGACCAAAATCGACAGTGAAATGTTTGTAAAAGAAATTCAAAACATCATAAGACACAGACTATGGGGAAGACAGGATACCTTGTGCATAGCTCCAATAGCTAGAGCAGTAGACAAGGCACAGTAATTATGAGGAAAGCTAAGCAAGTATGACTATATAGCACACGGAAAAGGATACGAGGACAAGGTGCTAAGACATGATAACAGTGAAGGAACGTGCTTAATATTTTAACTATAGTGAATGGAATGTTGACCCAGGCTGGCAGCATGCGAGACCTGGGAGATCTTGGTCTCATGTTCAAGCCCCACATTACTCCTATATTATGAAACACATTGTACACAAAATCACCTGTGAGATCATGACATCAATTTGGTAAGTCGTAAGTGGCCGATTTGTTGCCTTGACTTTGTCAACAATCTGCCCCCAGAAAGTCTTGCTCTGGTCCTTGAGAAGGTTTGGGCTAATTAGAGTTTTCAGGGAGTCGATCAACTGGCTTGGTGAGAAAACTCCATTGACAAGCGCTGTTGCCATGTTTGCCCTCATTAGTGCATTTATCTGGTGGAAGATAAAAGTTTAGCTCATTGGTTGGCATTGGATTTGATTACAAAACTAAACAAGTGCTAGCAAATATGAAATTTGTAAAAATAAAAGAGCAGAGTGTTTATTTTTCAAAAAATATTTGTGCTTATGATTCTTAAAAGAGCCCATTGGCTTGGTTGGAAAATGAGTTGGATTTTCATAGCAACTTGATGGGAACCTTTCAATTTTTCAACTCTGATCTGATCTGAATTCTGATCTCAAGCTTTTGCCCCGTTCCCTTTCCCCCCATCCCCCCGACATTACAATGTCTACAAGGTCTCCTGGCATTTAGATCAGAATTGAAGAATATCTGTATAAGAAAGCATGTAAAATTATGGCTGGTAACAGTGCTATAGCAAACCATAATTGGGAAAAGGATCACAATATTGATTTTAAAAAATGTTTTTTAGAAATAATCTATAAAAGTAATAATATTAGAAGTAGAAGGGTAGTAAAAGGGGTTCTAATAAATGCTCTGAATACTTTCGCTAGCAACAAAAGTTTTACTTCGGAGAATAGCTTTACTAGGAATATGATTCAGAGTGAATTCAAATTAGATCTCAATAAATGGATGAATGAAAGCAGTCCCATTGGGGTAAGGAGAGGATTATGAGGGACAGCATCCAGGTGAACACCTCTATTAATAACAACTCCGGTTCCCATAATAGCAGCATTACAGAATGGACACATGACCATATTTCCATAGAAGACATTACCGCAGGTAGAGCGGCAGTCTGGAATATAGGTGACATGGTCAGGTGGTCAAGAAGGATAAGAGGACTGGACCCAGGATAACAGTCTCATTAGACGTTGAGAAGTAAGTCTCGTCCTAATCACACACACTCAGACCTTGATGAAGCACTCAGGAAAGTGTGAAAGACTTTGTGTAAATTCCTTACATAAATTTCACAAATGCACAAGTGTGGGGTTTTATCCTATGTTATTATGTCTGTGAGAAGACATTACCATTACTAATGATAATAATAATAATATTTTATTTATAAACATACAAAGGATCAAAATACAGTGGTTATTTAGTAGATACAGTACAGTATTTGTGTATTTTATAAACCCACTAATTATGCACAGTGTTTCGGATATAGACGTTACTTAGGATGAAGTAGGAAGGGATTGGGGTACAATGGTTAAAGAGATCAAATACAATGGATATTACTGGATATATTCTAAGGATGATAATGCAAAATTTCCAGAGTAATTAGAAACAACACCCAGTGCAAATATTTCTTATATTTCTTCCAAGTATGAGAATTAAAATTACATAACGTTAGAGATTTGTTAGTTGAGATTACAGCAAATTGAAATACTGTAGTGAGGAAATTGGTTATCTTACCAGCAAGAATATGGTAACATCATTCCCATGACACTAAACCCCAGGAAATGGTTGGGTGATTGTACCCACCTTAGCTGAGAACTCTGGACCTTGGACCATCATAACACTAGAGTCCATGTATGGCAGGAGTTGGGTGAGCAGCCCACGCCTGGCGGCGGCCTTCACATAGCACGCAGGAGCCCTCATCATCAACGGCCCTCCTGTACATACACAACTCTAGGTTAAAAGGCTGGGTAGCTGCCTTGTTCCTACACCCTTCATTTAACAAATCCTTATTAATAAAAATGAGACATTGGAGATGAGAGGTGCTGGAGAACCACAAGGTAGGTGACACTTACCCAGGGCAGTAACATCGGACTGGGTGATGTTGTCGACTGTTACGTTCATCAGTCTGTCCTGCAGGATGATGCTGGCATCCTAGGGGGAAGGAGCAAAACAGCATAGATTTGTAGCGAGGGGAAAAAAAGTGTTGGATGTTGAAGTGAATGAGATTAATGTCTAATACTGCAATATTCTTTAATATCCTTTGATGACCCGTAATGTCTCCTGGTACATCGCGATATTCTGCGATGTCCTGTGATGCCTTTCATTTGTGTATCCTTAAGTGATACCTGGTGTGTCCTGGTGACTCCCTATGTGTTCTCATATGTTTTGGTGCCCTAAATGTACTATAATAATAATAATAATAATAATAATAATAATAATAATAATAATAATAATAATAATAATAATACAGACAGCTACATGGTTTCTGAACCCCCTTGAGACTGAAAGGATAACTTGTTGTGTACAGATAAGTGGTTTGTCATCCTGAAAGGTTAGGGATTTTTTTTTTACTGTTTTGTTGCAAAAATTTGACAGAATTTTGTTTGTACCCACCAATATGAGAAGTTCTGATCTGCTTGTTAACTCACAAAAAAAATTTTACCTAGCAAAAAACAAACTCCAAAATAACACTATCCTTTCAGTATTCAACCAAAATGTCAGATCACTTGGTAAACATTTTGTTGATTTAAATGCACTACTCAAAGCACTAGGTACTAAACTATTCTTCATTATTTCAACAGAAACATGGTACAGAGTTGACCAGACCACACACTAGAAGGTGAAGGGACGACGACGTTTTGGTCCATCCTGGACCATTCTCAAGTCGAATGTACTATATATGTCCCATCACCATCTAGTGTGTGTTCTGGTCAACATACTTTAGCCACGTTATTGTGACTCATCGCCTGCATTATTATGGCATTTTCTGGTTTCCTACCATCCTGAATATCAATGAGAAAATATCCAGAATATCCCTTGGTATGTCTAATGTCTTTTTGATGACTGTTGGTGTCCCCTAAGTTCTCTTAGTATATCTAGACATGTCCTTATGTCTTCCCTTTTATTTCATTTATGTTCCTTTTTATGTCTCCTTAAGAGTGCTTACCTGAGGGTTTATGTCCTTGCCCTTAACCATGGAGTTGTTGTAAGTTATTGCTTTCAAAGTAGGATCAGCAAATCCATCTGATGAGAGGTCTGAGGGCCCCACACACACTTGTAGGTTACCCAGGCTGTTGTACCATGTTTTGTCCTGTTGGGGAGAAGTAGTTATGGTCTTTGGTCATCTTATATGGTTATGATGTGTGTGCTTATTTATTGATTTATAATAATTCATTCACACTAACAAGAGTCAGGAGTATAGTGTGGGATTGTGGTATGAGTATGGGCACATTAGTGATGGTGTGAGGTTATTATGCTTGGTTAATAACAGTTATAACTTATGTGTTATAATTTACCACCATTTGTATAGTGATGTAGATACAAACAGGAAGTCAGCAGCTTGTTAAAGGTTCCTCTGTTATGCTGTTATGGTACACAAGTTATTGTGCATAAGAAGAAATAAAACTATAAGTGTACTGGCCCAGGCCAGTAATTATTATTTATGATGCATGGTTATGGTGGGTGAGCATGATGTGTGGCTATGGTTAGGCAAGTTAGTCTATGGTTAGGGCATGGTTAGACAAATTTTATGGTAGGTAGCTATGGTGCATTGGCTGTTTGTGATATTTATATATTAATGATTATATATATGCAGAATAAGCATTATTTCCCCCTTCCTCCCCTTTCTGTCTCTCTCTCTCTCTCTCATTCGTTTGTTCGTTGTTAATTTCTTTGTTATTTACACACACACACACACACACACACACACACATATATATATATGAACATTAACTTGCACAAACACGCAAGTCGATTATATAAAAGATACAGTATATATATAATATACTGTATATGTATATATATACTTACAGCGGCAGCCGACAAGCTGGAACATTGATTTGCCATGCAGAGAACTTGCTTCCATTTCTCACATGTCTGGAACTTTGTGAATGGCATGGATATCTGTAAAATAGAGGTGTAGGTAAAAAGGTAGGTAGGTATAAAATAGATAAAAAGATACATAGGTATATGATAATGATAATGTTTATTTTTGGAAAGTACATACATAAACAATGAGTTACAATCAGAAGGTTGGATTTCTAGATAGAGCAAGTACAGTATTTATGCCTAAAGCCGCTAATATGCACAGCATTTCGGCCATGATGTGAAATAACAAACTTTAAATTAAGACGTAAATCTAATCAAGATCAAAAGCAAAAATTTAACTGAAGTAGAAACAGTAAAAAGAATGACAATATTCTACTCCAGGCATAAAATGAATGACGGGATTACATGCTGAATGGAACTTCACCCCCCTCCCCCCCCCCCACCTCCCACACAGCACCCACAATCTCCTTACCTTGGAAATATCCACTGTTGCAGCTTGAACAAGTGAATCACTCAGGTAGACGATGGCATAATCAGGTATCATGCTGACGCCACCCAATTCTACGACACTGCTCTGGTTCCAGGTTGATGGGGGTCCATGAATTCGTCGGATCATCATCTGGATAAAGGTCCACAGCTTGTTTGCTGGTGGGCAGTTAGGGTCAGGAGATGTTGACAGGCACATTTTAAGGATGTCCACGCTGTCAAGGATTTAATGTTTTCAGAAATTTGAGTTTGCATTGTCTGTATGTAATTTTTTTAATGCTTCTCTGTACAATATTTCCCTCTCTGACTCCTCTTGATAAAAATTTGCGTTAGTTTTGCATAATTAACTTTAAAATGAATGCTTTCTTGTTAATATTACAGTAAGTTTCTTAATTAATTATTCAGTATTTCATGGTAGAGAAAAATTGGGTTCTTTCTCCATTCCTTATCTGTCCCATATAATACCTATAGCAGCAGCAGCAGCAGCAGTTTAGTGTTTTCTGCAGATAACACCTTAAGGTCTACAACAGTTATGTTAATGGTCTAAAATATGTACCTCTCCCTTGCTTTCCTGCTCTCTCTCTCTCTCTCTCTTTTCCACTCTTCCTCCCTTGCTCTTGCAGTTTCACTCATTTTCTTTTACCATTTCACTCTTCAACTTTCCCCTGCAATACTTACACCGCCTGGGCAGTAGAGTCGTTCTGCACCTTGTCTGCACAGACAGGCAGAGTGAAGACCAGCGGGCCAAGGTCACTGATGTTCTGTGGAGACCACACTGCAGGGACACCCAGCCTTGACACCAACGTCATTATTTCACTCAGCGTCATCTGTGAGAACAAACTGTCAAGAGAATTCTCATTCTTATTCATTCTCTCTCTTTCTCTCTTTATCATTCTCTCTCTCTCTCTCTCTCTCTCTTTATCATCCTCTCTCTCACACTCATTCTTCCTACCTCTTGTGCACACCACCACTATCCTATAATTTTCACTTTTAAATTAATTAATGTACCATGCTTATGGTTCATGCATTTTTTGCAAATACAGTATCCTAAAGTAAAGATTATTATATACACTTGTAAATATCCTATAGTATGGGCCATTTTCATTTATTAATTCATTACTGTCCACTTTCACGCAAGCCCATTTTTTACAATAATTTGTTTCAGGCAAATATGAAAATATGTAAAAAAAATCCATAATAAATGCACCAGAGTAGGTTATGTTAGAACCAGGTGTTAAAACATTAATAAATTCAACATGAAATTTGATGCTTTTGAAAATAATTTTGGATGTGAAAACAGTAAACAAAATCATGTATTCGTATTGAATTCTTACAGAAAACAAATAAAATTAATACATTCATGGTTATCTTTTTGTAATTACATTTTTCTGAAAGATAACTAGTGGCAGGGGTAATATTAGTCATACAGTAGCATCAAGACTGATGCAATGAAGCATTAGGAATACTAGAGTGGTAGCAGCAGGAATACTAGAGTGGTAGCAGCAGGAATACTAGAGTGGTAGCAGCAGGAATACTAGAGTGGTAGCAGCAGGAATACTAGAGTGGTAGCAGCAGGAATACTAGAGTGGTAGCAGCAGGAATACTAGAGTGGTAGTAGCAGGAATACTAGAGTGGTAGTAGCAGGAATACTAGAGTGGTAGCAGCAGGAATACTAGAGTGGTAGCAGCAGGAATACTAGAGTGGTAGCAGCAGGAATACTAGAGTGGTAGTAGCAGGAATACTAGAGTGGTAGTAGCAGGAATACTAGAGTGGTAGCAGCAGGAATACTAGAGTGGTAGCAGCAGGAATACTAGAGTGGTAGCAGCAGGAATACTAGTGGTAGCAGCAGGAATACTAGAGTGGTAGCAGCAGGAATACTAGTGGTAGCAGCAGGAATACTAGAGTGGTAGTAGCAGGAATACTAGAGTGGTAGCAGCAGGAATACTAGAGTGGTAGTAGCAGGAATACTAGAGTGGTAGCAGCAGGAATACTAGAGTGGTAGCAGCAGGAATACTAGTGGTAGCAGCAGGAATACTAGAGTGGTAGTAGCAGGAATACTAGAGTGGTAGCAGCAGGAATACTAGAGTGGTAGCAGCAGGAATACTAGTGGTAGCAGCAGGAATACTAGAGTAGTAAGCTGGTGGTAGCAGCAGTCAGTCTGTATGCTATGCTAATTATATGAATACTGTTCAAACACGGCAAGTCAGTTAACCATCCAGTCTATACCAGTATAAGTGCTCAAAAACATCAGGTCAACATTCGTTCATGTCGACAGGCAAATACGATACACAAAGAAAACCCGTGACCTCCCTCGTGCATAAAATATGACCACTTTTTCATACAATGCTCACAAGACTTCCATTGACTCTTATTCCAATAAGGATATCATCCAGTGTCATAATTAATTGAATTATTATTTTGCAACATAATTTCAACTGGAGAGCTCACTAATCAAATTGTTATATTACTGTATAGTTTTTTTTATTATCACCAGTTTACCCTATTAATATTAATACAATATTAATGTTTCTCATTATATATTCATTTAATAGTTATATTTTTGGTTCATGACTGTTTCACCTTGTAACTCAAAATTGACAGTAAATTATATTGTAGTTTTAACACTTGTCCAAGAGGCTATAGTATGAACATATAAGTGGCTTTGCAGCGTATACACACTTAAGAGTTTACGTCATTCCTGGCCTATGTTCGGACCTAAAGTATATTTGTTAGTTGATCAGTAAACTATTGTGATGGTCTTAATCACCTTCCACAAGTTGATAGGTCTGAAACCTAACACTAAAGCAAACTAAGATCTTTCTACCAGTGGGTCATGAAATAGGCGATACAGACGATCTGGGAACAATGTTAGTGCAGAACTGTTATTACACACACGGGTAATTACAACAACAACAACAACTCTATTACCTGACAGCCCACATCAATCGATGCTTCTGCAGTTGATATCAGGTTCTTGCACTGTCAAAAGGAGAGAGAGAAAATAATGTTAGTTAATTAGATAAGATAATATACTGTAGTTAAATACAGGTAATATATAATTAAGGTAAAGGTACATACACTGAAAATGAGTTATAAACATAATATTGGATTTATAGATAGAGCTAGTACATACAATGTCTGAAGCCATAAAATTATAATACAATTATAAATAAAAGATAATGAATAAAATTAACATTTATGTGGTGCAAATTAATTTAAATTAAATGTAATTTGAAAGATATAATACATTGTTAGAGACTTTTATGAAGTGTTGGACTTTTCTGAGTGAACTTTTTATCAAATGGCATGTAAATTTCTATTTCTGAACAATTTTATTATTTTGAGCCTTTTGTTGTGGATAAATTATTATTATTATTATTATTATAGATGTAACACAAACAAGGAGCAACAGTTTCAAGTTCAAAAAGCCAAAATATAGGACTGAAAACAGGAGATGCTTTCTCACCAACAAGATTAATATCCCATTGAACCTCATACCTGCTGAAGCCGTAAATACCAAAACAATGTAGAATTTATAAATCCAGCTGGAAAAAATCATCAGGGCAAATGGGGGGCCCCTTTGATAAGCTGCTGGCTTGTCAAAGGTATGTGTGTATATGTATATGCTGTACATATGTACAATATATGTATATATATGTACTGTATATATCATATAGATGCAGTATATATATTTACTTGATATGATACAAATACCTGGCTAGCATCAGACTGGACTGTGTTGATGACTTCTTGGTCTGACATGTTGGAAATCGTCAAGCGATTCAGCTCATCCAGAAACCTCTGAGGGACCTTCCCAGTACCCGAGGCGATCAAGTTGTTGACCTCAGTCTCGCTGGCTGTCATCAGAAGTGCAGGCTGGCAGGAGAGAGGGTTGTGTTGCAGCCAGGGTTAGCAATGTATAATTACTTAAAAAAAAAAGGAGAGAGATAGAGAGAGGAGGGAAGACAAAGATATTGCCAGATAGACAGACACAGTGTTGTAACACGTGTACTTGTCTGTCTGTGGTTGCCAAAGGGGGAGGGGAAGGGAAGCTCCAGCTTAATCTTAAAAGCCTGGCACAGTTAATTTAAACTTCTTTTGAGTTTCTTTGTACCTATTTTTGAGTCAATGTAGAGGGTTGACCTCAACTACCTCATAATAATAATAATTTTTTATTTATGCAGCATTTCCCGCATAAAATGTAACAAGAAATTAAAAGATTTAAAACTAAATGAGATAAAAAAAATATTGAATTGAGGTAGATCAATAGAAAATGACAATTATTACACAATGATTGGAACAGCAAAATTTCAACTGAACACATTAATTTTACAGCATAAACAGAAGGAATAACAAATATTATTAAATTTTTACGTGGCAGATAACAACTGTAATACAGATTCGGTAATTAATGTTCAATAACACCAAAACACAGGTTGACTGACATTTAGGAAGTCACTCACTTCTCGTCAAAGTTGTCGAGAGGAATTTATTACCTCATTGATGCAAACGAGAAAGAAGAGAGGACCAAGTATACTGCTCTTTGGAACCTTGAGTTGATTGGTAGGGTGGGAGAAGTAGCATGATTCACAGATACATACTGAAGCCTGTCATTGAGGTAAGAGTGCAAGTATTAAAGGGAGTGACCTCTGACTCCACTGTTACAGTTTAAGGCTATTGTAGCGGCTGGTGTCAAAAGCCTATAATGATAGTCAACAGGTAAACCTACAGGGTACTAATTTTTTCTCAAGAGCTGCATGTACTGTATCACATTAATTATACTAATTATTGCATTATCCAGCACAAACCATAACACCCAATCTGACACTCTGCCATTTTCTAGATGCCCGTATCCACACTGACACACCTAAACACCCATACCCATACCCTGACACCACACAAACACCCATACCCTGACACCACACAAACACCCATACCTTGACACCACACAAACACTCATACCCTTACACCACACAAGCACCACTACACTTGCAGGGCCTTAATCCTATTTTTTTTTTTCCAGAATACAACCCGCCAAATCGTTTAACAACCATTTACTGCTAGGTGAACAGAGGCTTCAGGTAGGGATTGGCACCTGGTCAATCCTCCCCGGCCAGGATATGAACCCAGGCCAAAGCGCTCCCGAAGCACCAGACGAATGCTTTACCACTGTGCCATGGGGACTGCTTTAATTTGTCACTTGTGATATGACAAAGAGTACTGGAGAAGATGAGACTCCACGAGCGTATCTCTTATCCTGTAGCTACACTTAGGTAATTACTCGGTCACACACAAACCCACAATGTCCTACATTAAGCTCTCTCCAGCCGTCCGCAGGTATATCACTGAGCAGTTTCGTCGCCGTGGCATTCTTGAAGGACTTGTTGGACAGCCAACCTTTCACGTCGGCTGACAGGTTCGTGAACCGGTTTGTCCTGGGAAAGTTGTCAGAGAAGAGTATATATATAGTCTCTGTGAGAAGAGTGGTGATGGTTGGACATGGTGTTACATGATGGTTAGTAGGGTTGAAGGTTAATTGTACATGGTGATGAATATGAGAATGATAATGATAGATTGTGTTGTTTGTTGGTACCCCAAGACCATCCCCCCCCCTCCCTGCAAATTTAGGTGAGACTAGCCCCAATCATCTGGCCTCCAATTTTGGACAAAGACAAAGAAATATTCTCTCTATGTTCAAGTACATTTATTGAGACAATAAAATACATCTCCAAGGAATAGAGTAGCTTAAGCTGTTTCTACCCTCCTCTACTGTAAGTCCCTCAATGGGTGCACAAATCCAGTGAGTACAAATCCACAAATCACAGTACAGTACAAGAATTACATTTAACATTGCAGGTTAATATAGTAAACACAGTATACAAGTGTTACACTCTAGAGGCAAGGTGCTTGTAGTTCCTAAGTATTCTGTCTATCGTAGCATTATTACACATCCCATATTTTCTCTTATAGTATACTAGGAGGGGTACACTAGGTATACTATATATACTATAGTATAGGGGTATACTAGGAGGAGGGCCCTGCCCCTCGTCATCCCCACCCTTCCCAACATCCCACCTCTCCTCATCCTCCCCACTCTTTCCTTCTGCCCATCCCCTTCACCATCCCTCGACATCCACATCCCTCGACTCTTGCCCTTTCCCTTGTCCGCCCCAACCTCCTCCCATCTCCCCTCTCCCCTGCCCCTTCCCCTTCCTGCCCATCCCCTCATCCTCCCTCCCTCATCTTCCCTTTTTCCCTCCATCCCCAATTAGCTCCAATTCCCTTTCATAAAATAAAATATTAATGAGAATTGTAACTATGTACTTTATGTGTTTAATTAAGGAAATAAGTTTTTCTGATGGCAAAAAATTCTTCGGACATCTCGACCAACATTTCACACTTGACCAGAATTGATTCTGCAAAAATCGGATAGGATGGGGTGTGAATAATTACTAGTATTTCTTGAATCATTTAACTCTGGCCTACCCTGACCAGCCTATGTTTTTCCCATACCCATAACCATTTACCCAACAAATTTTGGTAAGGCTAGCCCCAAGCATCTGAGCTCCAACTTCAGATAGACAAGCCAGCAGACAGACAGATTTACAGACATATTCTCTAATATAGTATAGATGAGGGGGTTACCCGGCATTGCCCGTGTCTGTCTGTTTTCCCCATCCCCCCCCCCCCCTCTCTCTCTCTATTTAGCTATCTCTGTCTTCCTACTTCATCCACCTTCAAAAACCACTGATACAATTCTAATAAAAATAACTTATTCACAAGAAGGTACAATGGGTTGATGATATTACATAAGATTGATATTTTAACATTGATGCAAAGCCACTAACATGCATAGCATTTCAGGCAGGTCTTTAATCTAACATATCAGGTAAGATGAAATAATGTAAGAATAAAAAAAGTTTTTTTATTAACAAATAACTACAATATAAATTAAGAGAGGTGATTACACTGGAAAAGATATACTGTATGTGTTAAGTACTGTACTAATATTGGGGAAGTGGGTAGTACAAGATACAGTGTGAGTTTGAAGCAATAGGTAGGAAACTATGAGGATGAAATTAGGTACTTTTTCATTTTACTTTTAAATAAAGCATAGGTTGGAAAATTTTTATTTCGTTAGGGCGTGAGTTCCAGAGACTGGATCCTTTTATTTCCATGGAGTGTTTGCACAGATTTAATCTGACTCTGGGGATATCAAAGATATACTGTATTTATTTCTGGTGTGGTTCAGTTACACCTATCAAGGAAAAGTGTCAGATCAAGATTAGCATTTAGGAACAAGGTTTTGTACATGTAGACAGCACATGAGAATGTGTGGAGAACCGCCTCAAGGTACTTACAACGTGGCCAGAGTGCTGGCATACAGCTGGGAGGTCTGGGCCCAGAAGCCAGAGACGGAGGAGGAGAGGTTGTTCCACTGTTCAGTGAACCAGTTGGCGTCCACCGCCCCACTCGACACTGTCACCAACACCGAACACACAATTAGGCAGTTAGGGTGTTACGAAGGCCTATATGGATCATCCAATAAGGTTAGAAGATTTCTAAATGTTACCACAGCTAGGCTTAGGCTCGGCTACACATACCTCTGGGAGTTTACACCAGCTGCTGACATAGACTTGACTAATTGTAAACTGTCAGCAAGACTATTCACATACTATGCGTCATTAAATCACTGAATGCGAAAAAATCAAGAATTTCAGAGATAACTCCATCAATGGTGTTTAAGAAATGTGTAAGTACTTCATTCATTATGATGTATTACCAGAAATGCTAGCCAAGTACCACAAGGTTACTTACTGTAGGTAATGGATGCACGGGCAGCCAGTTGGGCGGGTGTGGAACAGGAACAGTAACTGTGTAACTGATCAACCCTACATGTAAACTACCTTCTATAGAGACTGTTGTAGCTGACCACTTCTGCTATAACAAGAATATTGCTATATGGATATGTATTTGTGTATGTATGTATATTTATTTGCGTATTAAGAAATTGTGTTGCTAGCTTCACATGATTGTTACTGGCTTAGCTAAATGAACTGTGAGGTTCAGTTCCTGAACCCATTATGTGCCTCTGTAACCCATTCCACCCGCCCACGGGATGGATATGGGCTCCACCACCGCCCACTTGATGAGTATGTCCACCACCGCCTACTGGATGGGTAGGGGTCCACCACCACCCACGGGATGGATATGGGGGTCCACCACCACCCACGAATTGGGAATAATGTCCATCACGGCATATTACGTGGGCGGTGGTGGACCAGATATCCATCCTGTGGGCGGTGGTGGACCAGATACCCATCCTGTGGGCGGTGGTGGACCAGATACCCATCCTGTGGGCGGTGGTGGACCAGATACCTATCCTGTGGGCGGTGGTGGACCAGATACCCATCCTCCAGGTGGTGGCATATATTTAATCGGTTCTGGAACTGGAGGTAATTGTGTTTAGACAATGCAGTTTACGCTTGTGGTGAACAAGTTACTATATTATCTTGCAAGAAGTGTGTAATGAAGGCAGTTTACAGACAGTATACTGGCAGCAATGGACGAACTTGAGATACTTGGCAAAGATTTTGAGAAATATATCATTCCGGAAATGCATGGGCATTTCTGTGAGCAGCGGTGATTAGTGTTATATGCTAAATTCGTTGGGTTTTCACATTTAATTACATAGTGACGTAGTTGGTAATAGGACAGTTTTCCCTGACGAAGTTTACCTCGTGTCGGATCTACATAAAAAATGTGGTGGAAGTTCCCAGGTGGATACTTTTGTTAATTGTCATGTCTGCTATCATTTAGGATAATTTATTTAATGTCTCGGGGTTTTTGGTAGATAATTCCAAATACATATATATGTCATAAATAGGATTATTTCAATGTATTTGTGTGCTATCACGGTCGCACAATATGAAAGTTAGTTTTGATATCAATAAATGAGACTATACTATGAGCATTTATACCTAATGATGTGGCGTTCATCATAAGGAAAACAAAGTCACCACACAAATGTACTCACAAAAGATGACAAGAATGCCCACAAGCAGGAGCCGTCGGTCCATCCTCGTTCGTCCTGTGAAAGACAATCACCAACAATAAATATCGGGGTCGATCTCAGGATCGTTAAAGCAGCGGCCTTTCCCCAACATGCATTCATAAATTTTTACATATTGTGGATTAAAAATAAGTTTGCTCTCATATGTAAAATAATATTAAACAAGCCAGTGGCTTGTCAAAGAACCTTCTATTGTTTACTGAAATCTTTTCCAACGCTGTTTTGAACTGCAGTAAAGTCTTTACATTCACGGCTTCAGCAGGTAGGTGGTTCCATGGGCATAGTTAAAGGTTAGTTTGACTGTTCCTAATCCTTTGGTTGGCTCTTTTTTTACTACACTCCCACTTGTGCAACTTTCAGTGATTAGTGGATTATGACTCCTAGGTCCGTTATTTAATATATATTTTTAGAAGAAAAAAAAGATCTTGAATACACTCTGTCTCAGGTCTATATATACACTATTTTGTTGTTTTATTGTTCTCAAGCTGCATATTGGCAGTCTTAAGGTTATAATCAACGTCTTCTTTGAATGTATATTCCTTGAATGTATATTCTTTGAATATATATATTCTTTGAATGTATATTCTTTGAATGTGTAATCTTTGGCTGAGTTATCAGTTTTATCACGCATTCGGAGGCCAACATGAAATTAAATCCTCATGAAATGGACTAGCAATTGCCATTATTAATAATTCTCTTGCATATGTATTCAGCTTCAGAGACAAGCACATTACAATTGTGCCTTAAGAGAGTTCAAAGAGGAGTAATGTGTTAGGGATCAATTCTACCAACCCGGAAGGATTATTAAGACCACCGTTATTAACTTACCTGAACATAGTTTCGAGCTAAAATCAACTGAGAACATATATATATACTGAGAATTGGGGATACTGTACACCATTAAGTGTATATACCCCTGGCCCTCCACCAGATATAATTGTAATTGGTAAGACAAAATTTACAACAGATATTTCAGTAATTGTCATCATCATCTCCCACATCTCTCTCTCTCGTCCTGTGCCAACCTCATATAACTTTCCTACCTCTCTCACTTCTCTTCCTCCCACAATCCTCCCCTCTCTTACTATTCCCCACACTCTCTCTCTTTCTGTCACTACTCTTCTCCTTCCCCCTCTCTCACTCTCCTAAAATAACCCATCACATACGCTGTGAATTGAATAATTGCTATATCAATAGATGAGGCGTGACAAGAGACTGTTCACACAATTCACTACACAAATACCACATGATATAACCTGTGTGGGCATAGCTCCCGCACCATCACGTGTGGGGATGCTCTAATTGTTTTTTAAACTAGTATATAACTTGTATAAGCTGATTCATACACATTCTGTAGGTTTATTTATTTTTTGTTTACCTTTTGGGCGAGTTCACACGCTTGCATTCCGTTTTCTTTACCGGTATTAAGCCTAAGGCAAATTGATTATCTCAGTTATCATCGCAAGTAATGTGACCAAGATGCCATTATGGCCGACGCCACATGGCAGCGCTAACGTCCTAATATAGACCTTCACCTTAAAGATATACTCTATTTGAATTATGACAATCTCGTATTTTTTAAGTTGTCGCATTTCTTAATAACTGCTCAAATGCAGGCGATGAATCACAATAACCTGGCTAAAGTATGTTGACCAGACCACACACTAGAAGGTGAAGGGACGACGACGTTTCGGTCTGTCCTGGACCATTCTCAAGTCGATTTTGAGAATGGTCCAGGACGGACCGAAACGTCGTCGTCCCTTCACCTTCTAGTGTGTGGTCTGGTCAATAACTGCTCAAATAAAATTTCAGAACACATTCTTTTAACGAATTATAGTTAATACACCTTGATAATTTATTCAAAATCTGAAATTATGTTAGGGACTGAATTACACTTAATTATATACAATTAAATATAATTGCATTAGTGATTCTAGCAGTCGCAAACCTGGACGATATTCGTGACAAAAGTATACTTGCTGGTTGATCAGTAAACTATTTAGGCGGCTTTATTGACAATACAGAAACTGATAGAACTTAAGCCCAACACTAAACAGAAAATATATTTCATACTCTTAATTCATAATATATTTGGGTGTAATAACCATTTATACAAACAGATTACAAAATATACACATATGCGACTTAGATCACATGACAATACTGCAAACTTTAATGCTGATCAAAGGAAGGGCAACAATTATTGAAATATACTGATTCCTGTATATATAAACCTTCCACATGCCCCGTCTATCATAACATAACTTGGAGGCCTGGTCGAGGACCGGGCCGCGGGGACACTAAAGCCCCGAAATCATCTCAAGATAGATAACCCCAGACGATGCATGACGCAGGTAAGGCTAATGATTGAAGATGACACGAGAGGGAGCGTGACGAAGGAATATTCACACATCCGGTAAGGAAAAGATTAAATGAAAATGTTTGCTTGAGGTTGGTGGTGGCGTGGGAGGGGAGGCGACTTGGGGGGGTAGAAATAGCCTAAGCTACTCTATCCTTTTGAGATGTATATCTTTTTTAGTCTCGATAAACATACTTGAACTCAAGGCGACTTATGTCTCATTACGTCCGTAGTCGACTCCAACTGTCCTCTACAATTATCTCTTTGGCTTTAGCATATATATTGAGAAATGTGTAATTAGTCTACGTATAATTAGTGTTGAGATGTTACAGGTTCTGTAAAGAGGTATTTCTCGGTGTATGTACAATGATTACTTGACTCTGAGCTGTGTTCCAAGTTAAGGTTAAGTTCATACTGTTCTCTTAAGTTCACCAAAAGTTTATAAACATTCCAATTCGAAATAAATATTTACATCAAGAGGAATATTGGTATATGTATTAACACTCTTTATGTAAATAAACTCCTTAAGGAAGTAGAAAATACTTCAATGAATAGCCCTTAGTGTTGGGCATCAGACCAAATTTTAATTTATAATATAGGGGATAATATATGTACAGTATAAGCTAAGGTCATTTGCTTTAACGACCTTCGTAGTCGATGTCCCTAAAACCTTACTGGAATATTAAAATATTTGTATTGAGAAGTCATTTGATGTTAATTTAATTCATTATTAAAAAGTCATTATGATGATTTGGTGAAGTTAAGTAAAGCAGCTTTTATGGGTGGGTGACCTTATCGAAGTTAATTAATAGAACAGAACCCACAATTTTGGTTGTAATCACGCCGACTTTTATTACGTAGTTAAAAATACAAAGTCAAAATACCATAGATCCTAGCAATAATTATTGAAATTTTCCAAAAAGTCGACTACTTGTATAAGGGAAATTGAATGCAATTTTGAGTGGTATTACCATAGACACATTTAGAGAATATAGTTCTTAGAAATATCATGTAAGTTAGAGGATTAAATAGTTTAACATACTGATTTGAACAATGGCGACCATGAATACATTTATGTCATCTGATATTTTGTCTTACTAGGAAGGTAGACCAATAAGTGATGTAGCAGGAAACATTTAAAAATTTACCTTGATCTTGAAATTGAAATTGAAATAAGTTTATTGATGTAAAATACACACAAAGGGATGAGTTAGCTCAAGCTATCCTCACCCCGTTCAGTACATCGTGTTAATATATACATAGACACACATCACAAACAATAAACATATTACCGAACATTCTGAGAGATAAACATATACATTTCCTCCTTTACACAAGTAGTATGGTAACAGACGTACACACAAATACTTTTATGACCTAGGTATACTGTATAGACAATTTTTAATCTTGAAGTCTTAGGGATTATAATATTTTTTAAGAACAGCACGAAAGATTTCGTTGTAATAGTGATCCCAAACAGCCGACAGAGCTGTAAATGCTAACAACTTACAGAGTAGAGGAAGTGTTGTCGTGAGTCAGTAGCAGGAGGAGTTGAGAGTGTTAAGACTGAGGTGAGACTCAGCGGGTGTGCCCACTAGTACGTCATTAAGAAGGCGTGAGAAGGAACACGAGACGCACACGACGTTGGTAGTCACTACGGCACGACTGACCCCGTGGCTGGCCAAGCAGCTTAGTGTCTCCTGCTCTCCCTCTGTCCTCCTCCTCCCCCACCCCCTCTCTCTCACCTCCCTGTCATCCACCCCCTACATCACTCATCTCTATCTCTCCACCTCCCACCCCAACCATCCAGTGCCCCTCCAAACTGCCCTCAACCGAATCTCACTTTCCAACAACAAGAACGCCATTTATCATTTCAATATCGAATAACAACATAATTTAGCCTAAACTATTTATCATTTTTAATAATAGCAAATTGTAACACCTGAGCACGTATACAGGAGCCATAATTGCCCTCCACAACACAACATACAGCCAGCAATACTAATATATTTTTGCTTTATAACCATTTATACCTGCTTTTATGAGGCTTATTTGCATATCCAACTTCCATCTATGTTCTCTTGGTCTACTTCATCACAAGTTAAGAAGCTGCCATTTTGCTCCATGATTATTCCTCTCAATATTTTATATGTAGTGATCATATACCTTGTACTCTTTCTCTTCCTTAAATATCTGAGATTGAGTACCGTTTACGTGCCATGATGGATCAATCCTCCATGTACTGTCATCACTTACGGTGTGTAGCACATCTTCAAAGAATCGCTTAACATTCTTAAATGTCATTCTTATGATAATCAGCTTCTAATCTCTCCTAAGTCTTAAATGTCATTCTTATGATAATCAGCTTCTAATCTCTCCTAAGTCTTTCTTTCAAATTCCTGTAGTTGTGATGATTTTTTGATGGTTTTCTGTTTCCCCTTTTTTCATATTCATTACCTTACACTGATTGAGGTTGAACTCGAACAACCAATCATAAATGTTGTTGCGATAACTACACTGACATTTAGGAGCTCACTGCCTTGGGTTTGAAGTATATTTTTGTTTTCTGGCCATCAGGCACTTTCTTAGCTTGTTACTAATTATCCCGGCTCTACTGGGGCCAGATTCACGAAAGGACTTACGCAAGCACTTACAGACGTGTACCTCTTTCCTCAATCTTTGACGGCTTTGGTTACATTTATTAAACAGTTTACAAGCATGAAAACGTCCCATTTAACAGTTGTTATTGTTATAAACAGCCTCCTGGTGCTTCTGAGCTCATTAACTGTTTATTAATTGTAAACAAAGCCGCCAAAGATTGAGAAAAAATGTACAGGTTCGTAAGTGCTTTCGTGAATCTGGCCTCTGTTTTTCCATCGTCTTCACCAGACTTTCATTACGGACAATATCAATTACTTTTGACAGTAGAAAAATGAAATCTAACCAACTTTATTTTTCCTGTCGTGTTTTGTTATTGACTTCCATGATGTTTATCTCGTATGACTTTCCGGTCCCTCTCTAAAACCATGTTGACCTTCCATTGCAAAGTTCACCCTCATTAGATGGTTCATTATTCTCTTTCAGATTACTATCTTCAGTACTTTGCAAGGAATGTGTTAGTGACACTGGTCAATACTTGAGCACCTGTCATCAGGCGTGAGCCTGCTGTGTTGTGTCTACAGTTCCTCCAAGGAATGTGTTAGTGACACTGGTCAATACTTGAGCACCTGTCATCAGGCGTGAGCCTGCTGTGTTGTGTCTACAGTTCCTCCAAGGCACTGTAGCACACGGCACTCCTTTTTCTACATAACATTAAACATATTTTATACATACTGTACTTCATTTGCCACGTCAGGTTTCCCACACCTCAGCTTCGTCAGTAACGTACTCACCTCTTCCATAGATATATTAGCTGTCAAGCGGTCTTGTACACTTTACGGGCTATTCACGCCCGTGCCACCTCTTGGGTGGCTTAATCTTCATCAATCAATCAATCTTGTACACTCCTCACACAAGAACATCCAATCACGTTGGCATCATCACCTCACTCGTCACCACCAATCAATCACACCTTCAAAGTATTCTACTTCTTTTCTACACTATTTAACTGGCTGTTTCATATCCATGTATTGATAATGTATATGGAACCTATATAATAAGATTAATGTGTGGAAATAAGCTGTATTTCAGGAAATTTGTGGCATCTTTGAACTGCGAGCAATGAATTTATTTATTTATTTATTTATATACAAGAAGGTACATTGGGTTTGTGAGAATACATAGCATAGTATTTACAATCTTGTAAAGCCACTAGTACGTGCAGCGTTTCGGGCAGGTCCTTAATGTAACAGATAATTTTAAGTAGGTAAATTCTAGCAGAATTAATAAAATGAAAACAGATACATTGCAAGAAAAAAATGAGATGAGAGAGATTAGTAAGTATATTAAAGCACATTGGTATATTAAAGCTCTGATTGAGACAGAAGACAAATTATTACAGAAGAGAACCAGTGGTGTTGACCAGACCACACACTAGAAGGTGAAGGGACGACGACGTTTCGGTCCGTCCTGGACCATTCTCAAGTGGTCTTGAGAATGGTCCAGGACGGACCGAAACGTCGTCGTCCCTTCACCTTCTAGTGTGTGGTCTGGTCAACATACTTCAGCCACGTTATTGTGACTCCTGGCCTGCAGAAGCACTGGTGTAACAGTGGCCACTATGACCACACATTACGGACGTCAAGTTAAACACGAACTTTGTTTACAATTTATAACAAGAATAAACACATGACGCATTCAACAGTTCAAGCATCTTTTACATGAATGGCTAAAATATATATACTATTTTACAGAAAATATTTATTAAATTACAAGTCTAATAATGATGTACTGTGGTGAATTCAACGTTCGTATTGCTGTAGATCACTGAATAGAAAAGCCCACTCGGAGTTTGGAGGAAGCAAATGTAACTTATAGCAGAGAAGCGTGTGCGAGCATGTTCTTTAGTCGAGGTAAAGGTCTTGTTGTCAGTTGTTGTGGGGTTGGATCCATTGTCCACAAGACAAGCAGCAAATCTTTAGAGATGAGTGCTTAAGAACTTCAGAGTTCCACTCTGAAAGCAGCAAACCCTTAGAGATGAGTGCTTGAGAACTTCAGAGTTCCACTCTGAAAGCAGCAAACCCTTAGAGATGAGTGCTTGAGAACTTCAGAGTTCCACTCTGAAGTTCTCCAAATCCACTCCTCCAAATTCCCCACCTCCTCCACACTCCCTCACCTACTCCTCTACACTCCCTCACCTACTCCTCCACACTCCCCCACCTACTGCTCCACACTCCCTCACCTACTCCTCTACACTCCCTCACCTACTCCTCTACACTCCCTCACCTACTCCTCCACACTCCCCCACCTACTCCTCCACACTCCCTCACCTACTCCTCCACACTCCCCCACCTACTCCTCCACACTCCCCCACCTACTCCTCCACACTCCCTCACCCACTCCTCCACACCCCCCTCCCCCACTCCTCCACACCCCCCTCACCACCTTCCCCACACCCACCACACCTCTGGCGCCACCGGATCACCAGGCAACTGTCAGTTGGTGGTGGCAACCACCATAACAACTGAAAATGCCGCCACCATTATCGCCTTGGAATTTTTTAGGCGGTATGGTGGCAATGTTTTGTCATTTAGTTGTTCTTTAGTGCATGTGCTGGTGGCCTGCTGGAGACAGTGATGGTTATCAGGGTATCATTCTGGGTGCAGATCTCCAGCGCCATTATGTCGACGTCTCGACGGTTGTCAGATATTATATCATTTAACTCCAGTGTTTGTGTATCTTAATCCATCTTCCTCTAAAGGCTTCGCTGGGTTGCTCTCATGGACCATGTCAACGGCTTCCAGATCCCTGTCACCTTGTTGAAAAATAATTTTGTCTACATTCCTGTCTTTATTTAAATGTTTTACTTCAGCAAAGTTCAGTTTCAGTCTATCTCTGTCGCCCAAGCACTTGGACTGGACGGTAGAGCGACGGTCTCGTTTCATGCAGGTCGGCGTTCAATCCCCGACCAACCCAAGTGGTTGGGCACCATTCCTTCCCTCCGTCCCATCCCAAATCCATATCCTGACCACTCCTTCCCAGGGCTATATAATCGTAATGGCTTGGCGCTTTCCCCCTGATAATTCCCCTCTCTTACCTTTGAAAGATCCCGTCTTAATGATCATTGTTTCTCATCCTCATCACTTTACAATGTCCTGATATCCTAAGGACTTTTGTCATTGGTTCACTCAATTTACTATCACCCTTCAGGGGCGAGACTTACCTCTTATACAGTTGCCTATCATCTGTTATCGTACTGACTCCTTTCTTTCACCCCCGTTCCCTCTATCCACCCTTACCCTCCATCCTTCGCGGTACAAACCATCCTCCACTACCCTCCGTACCCCTCCCCCCTCCCCCCTTACATTCCTCCTCACAAACACATACTGGTTGTTAGAGTCAATCAATGCTACCATGGCAAATAATATACACAAACCCGTCTATTAAGTGACCCTCAGTTGGAATCACTGTTATAGTATTGTATATATTATTATTATTATTATTATTATTATTATTATTATTATTATTATTATTATTATTATTATTATTATTATTATTATAGGCCAATATTTTTGCTCCGAGTCGTCGGGAAAATCTCTGAAAGATAGTTTTCGAAAGAGTACAAAAGCATCTTGAAAAGAATTATCAATTAACAAGCAATTGAGTTTTAGAGTAGACAAAAGAGCAGGTGTAGCCTGCAGGCCACAGGTCACCTCCACAAGTGCAGGTCGTGGTGTCACTTAAGTGTCAAGTAAAATACCTTTTGCAACATGTCATTCATTTGTATATTTTTTTTACCTTGGTAACATTGATTTGATCGGGACGTTTTGTGAGTCAAAGTGAGAGACGGAAGGTGTGGGCGGGTGTGGGGGTGGTGGATAGTGAGAGAGAGAGAGAGAGAGAGAGAGAGAGAGAGAGAGAGAGAGAGAGAGAGAGAGAGAGAGAGAGTGAGAGAGTGAGAGAGTGAGAGAGAGTGAGAGAGAGAGAGAGAGAGAGAGAGAGAGAGAGAGAGAGAGAGAGAGAGAGAGAGAGAGAGAGAGAGAGAGAGAGACAGAGAGTATGGAGAAGAGATGGGGAAGCAGATATCTGCAAGCGTTGCAGAGAGACCAGTAAATTAACAAATTATGAATAATAAAAAGTAACATATGGAAGAGAAGCCATTACGAAGGTAATGAAGCGAGTGTGTAAAAGTGTAAGTGTACCAAACTGTGCAACACACATCAAGTTTTAACTCACACCTACACACACACACATTTACTTCACTAGCACAGACAAAATAACACCGACTTACAGAATATGCACGAATATCAAAATATTTCAATGTGCCAGTTGAAGGGATGAAAACTCATGATAGCACCAAGATATAGGACATAGGTTTATGGGTAAAAAAAGTGTGATTATTGTATTCCCGTTATGGGCGTGTGTGTAATAGCTGTAATTACCTAAGTGTAGTTACAGGACGAGAGCTACGCTCGTGGTGTCCCGTCTTCCCAGCACTATCTGTCATACGAGGCTATTAAACTACTGTCGGGCCTCCACCACCTTCTCACTTAACTTAAAAAGACAGTAAAACAGTAGAATTGTTCTCGCCAAGCTGTATGTCTCCTGTTCACTTGCCTTCTTCACTGCCATTAGTAACTACATGCTAGCTGTTTAGCTAATTACAAGCTAATTGCTGCCCCTCCACCGCTCGACTAACCACATGCGCTGCCCCACCGCCGACGAGGTGCGTGGTACGAGCTGTTAGAGCAGATGTACTGCACCTGTGACCCCGAGCACCACCGGGCACTGGGGCGCCGAGCACACCGGGCACAGGGGTCATTTAACTGACCCTGCTGAGTGGTCCGCCTTTCTTACCGATGGATTAAGGCGGCGTGTGTGTTCCTTGAGGGCGTAGGGGCAGCAGCGTGGAGGATGAGACGAGCACCAGCAGAGGACCAGCCCTTAGTGTAACGACTTTACAAGTGCATGTAACCATGATTCCAGGCGACACCTCCATTATATTTGAAGGTATTCCGAATCAAGTGTTTAATTGATTCTCGATTTTAGTATTAATTTTTTGTTGTGCCTGCAGGATGGTGCTGTTAGCTCTTGGACCCTGCCTTACTAACCGTAGGTTGTCTAAGGTAGACCAATTTTTTTCTTGTCACATTTACTATGTATTTGTCTAACACACAAACATACAGGCATCCTCAGGATGCAGCCCACAGCTGCTAACTCCCAGGTTCCTATCTACTGCTAGGTGAACAGGATCATCAGGCGAAACAAACTTTGTCCATTTGTAACTGCATTGGCCGGGAATAGAACCCGGGTCCTTACGACTACGAACCACGAGCGCTGTCCGCTCGGCCGTTCGTAGATACTCGCCTAATTGTGCTTGCGAGGGTTGAGCTCTGGCTCTTTGGTCCCGCCTCTCAACCGTCAATCAACTGGTGTACAGGTTCCTGAGCCTACTGGGCTCTATCATATCTACATTTGAAACTGTGTATGGAGTCAGCCTCCACCAAATCACTGCCTAATACATTCCATCTGTTAACTACTCTGATACTGAAAAGTTCCTTCTAACGTCTGTGTGGCTCATGTGGGTACTCAGTTTCCACCTGTGTCCCCTTGTTCGCGTGCCACCAGTGTGTGTGTGTGTGTGTGTGTGTGTCCCCAAGAGACGCCACGTGGGTGGGAAATACAGACACACATACGTACATAAATATTAACACTATACTCCGCCACGCGACCTAAATAACATCACGGGTCACTGATCACTAACTTTATACGACGGAATATATTGACCATTATATAAATCTGTGCAATACAACAGACGTATTATATAGCTGGAAAAGGGGTGTAATTTATATAGCCACATTACTGTTTATAAACAGTTCTACCAGCACTAATTTATATGATCTAACACGGCACTAATTCATATAGCCTATTAATGTTGTAGTTTGTGAACCTCCTGCAGTGATCTAGTTATGTACAATATGTATTTATATACACCATGGTTGTCATTAGCAATAATGATCTTAAAATATAAATGTATAAATGTTTGACTGTAGGCAAGTATGATGACAGGATCCATATCAAGAAGAGTTATCAATGTGAGAGTTGATATTATTCTTCAGCTTTGTCTTGCCCTTGTTAGACCCCTTTTACAGCATACACTTCACTTTTGTCTTGCCCTTGTTAGACCCCTTTTACAGCATACACTTCACTTTTGTCTTGCCCTTGTTAGACCCCTTTTACAGCATACACTTCACTTTTGTCTTGCCCTTGTTAGACCCCTTTTACAGCATACACTTCACTTTTGTCTTGCCCTTGTTAGACCCCTTTTACAGCATACACTTCACTTTTGTCTTGCCCTTGTTAGACCCCTTTTACAGCATACACTTCACTTTTGTCTTGCCCTTGTTAGACCCCTTTTACAGCATACACTTCACTTTTGTCTTGCCCTTGTTAGACCCCTTTTACAGCATACACTTCACTTTTGTCTTGCCCTTGTTAGACCCCTTTTACAGCATACACTTCACTTTTGTTCACAATATTATATAATACACATTATCAAGAAAATGTGCACTGAAGAACAACAATGTTCTGGCATTAGAAGCCTCTCTAATGAGTGCATTAAAAAAGTATTCTCAATCGACTTGAGAATGGTCCAGGACGGACCGAAACGGTCGTCGTCCCTTCACCTTCTAGTGTGTGGTCTGGTCAACATTAAAAAGTATATATTTAACATTCTATACACAGAAGAATAATAATATGCGGACATAAATTAAATATATAAATTGATAGAAGATAAAAAGGAAGTATATTAACAGTAATAAATATAAGCACACAAAATAGAACACGAAACAACGGCCACAAACCGGATGAATTTAGATTCAGAAAATAATTGTGACCCGACCAGCTTGGAAAAAGGATTGTGGATTAATGTAGCCCCGTTGCCAGGCTTCCCAACACAGGCGGGGTCGTTGTCCTGACAATACTTACACTGTTCAATAAACCCTTGAACTATATGTTTAACACATCTCTAACCCTGACCATGGAGGACACAAGAAAATGTATATATTCTGGTTAGCATTGTAAATGTGTGGCCACGTCTGTGGTAGAAAATAATAATAATAATAATAATAAAAATACTTACACAAATGACTGGTTCTTGCTGGCTATCAGTAACACCTGCAACGTTCTCAATACTACGCTCTTAATTGTTATATTATTTGTAATAGTAGTATATAAAATAAACTTATTAATATTAAAACTAATTAAAACACTAAATCAATTCCACCTAAATTAATTCTAGCAGTTGAAGGGCCTTAATGTTCCTAACAATCGATAGACCCTAATGATCCGGGTCTAATGTCCACGGTTGCTGGAACAACCGTGGACATCTTCAAGAGGAAACTAGATTGTTTCCTTCAAGGAGTGCCGGACCAACCGGGCGGTGGTGGGTATGTGGGCCTGCGAGCCGCTCCAAGCAACAGCCTAGTGGACCAAACTCTCACAAGTCAGGCCTGGCCTCGGGCCGGGCTTGGGGAGTAGAAGAACTCCCAGAACCCCATCAACCAGGTATATGTGGGCCTGCGAGCCGCTCCAAGCAACAGCCTAGTGGACCAAACTCTCACAAGTCAGGCCTGGCCTCGGGCCGGGCTTGGGGAGTAGAAGAACTCCCAGAACCCCATCAACCAGGTATATGTGGGCCTGCGAGCCGCTCCAAGCAACAGCCTAGTGGACCAAACTCTCACAAGTCAGGCCTGGCCTCGGGCCGGGCTTGGGGAGTAGAAGAACTCCCAGAACCCCATCAACCAGGTATATGTGGGCCTGCGAGCCGCTCCAAGCAACAGCCTAGTGGACCAAACTCTCACAAGTCAGGCCTGGCCTCGGGCCGGGCTTGGGGAGTAGAAGAACTCCCAGAACCCCATCAACCAAGTATCAACCAGGTATCCTAGCTATCGATAGACCTTAAATCCTGTGAAGTTACAGGCGTATAAATGTAAAACCTCAATCATCTAAACAGAGATTCATTCTGTGGTGGAAATAACCAAGTAACAGAAGCACCTTAAGCAGGAAGGAATTAATTCCACAGTTTTTTATGACAATACTTTACGCCTTGAATCTGATGAGTTGTAACGTATTCTTGAAGGTAAAACCTAAGAGCTCGAAGTGTAAATGGACCAGGAAGATTGGCCTTAGCTGCCTCCCACTAAAACAGTCGTGGGGAAGTACTCAGTCCGCTACAACAGTTGTGGGGTAGTACGCAGACCTGAGTACTTCCATTACAACAGTTGTGGGGTAGTACGCAGACCTGAGTACTTCCATTACAACAGTTGTGGGGTAGTACGCAGACCTGAGTACTTCCATTACAACAGTTGTGGGGTAGTACGCAGACCTGAGTACTTCCATTACAACAGTTGTGGGGTAGTACGCAGATCTGAGTACTTCCATTACAACAGTTGTGGGGTAGTACGCAGACCTGAGTACTTCCATTACAACAGTTGTGGAGAAGTACGCAGACCTGAGCGTCACGGAGGACGATCCAGTTAGCGGCGGTAGAGCTGTCTGGTGCCTGACATATACGCACACTCTATACGCACATTCTATATGCATGCACGCGCGCCTGGACATCCAGCCCCGGACCCGAACCCTCAACACAAGAAAACGTCCAAAGATTTCAAACAAGGATCGTTTCTGAGCAAAGGTCTGAGCTCCGAGGGAAGAATGAGGCAGCTGGACCTCTCTACACTCCAAGATAAGGGCAAGACGTGATAGCTACATATAAGATTCTAAGAGGGAATTGACATAGTAGACCTAAGAGCATTGTTCAAAACTAGGAACAGCTGAACGAAAGTTCATAGATGGAAGTTAGAGACAAAACGGGTCACAGAGATGTCAGAAAGTACTTTTTAGTGCTAGAGCCGCCAATAAGTGGAATAGAGTAGGCTTACAAATGATTGAAGATCAACAAACCACAATGTAGGACAGACAATAGAATCATCGACTTGAGAATGGTCCAGGACAGACCGAAACGTCGTCGTCCCTTCATCTTCTAGTGTGTGGTCTGGTCAACTTACTTTAGCCTCGTCATTGTAACTCATCGCCTGCAGACAATAGAAGTTTTTCATCCATAGGGTTTCAAACCCATGGAACCGCCTACCAGCTGAAGCCGTAAATGATAAAACACTGCTGAATTTTATAATTCAACTTGAAACAAATTACCAGGACAAATAGAGGGACCTTTTGACAAAGCCGCCGGCTTCCTATCCTCGTCCAGGCCACTAGTGTTAATTATTAGTTTTACCTACAGCCTTCTAATTTTCCCTCGAAGAAAAATAGAGGATTTGAAAAGTGTTAAGAGGAAGTGAGGGGAAAGTTGTAAGGCTAAGAGCGATAGGAGAGGATAAATGAGAGGAGAGTGAAGGCAGGGAAGTTGACAGGGTAGAATAAGCGAAAAAGTGGTTGAGGATCAAGGACTAGGACAGATTTTGAGACGGAATTTGAGATGGAACGACAGGAAGGTATGAGAGGGGGGGGGGAAGGGAATTGAAATTGAAATTGAAATAAGTTTATTGAGGTAAAATACACACAAAGGGATGAGGTAGCTCAAGCTATTCTCACCCCGTTCAGTACATCGCGTTAATACATACATTGACACACATCACAAACAATAAACATATTACCAAACATTTGAGAGATAAACAGCTACATTTCCTAAGGGATAAGGGAGGGACGATGATGAAAGAGATGAAAGGAGTTATAGATCGGATGGTATAGAAATTCGACGCTTAAATGAACGTAATATATGCAGACGCCAAGAAATATTGCGAATTAACATTAAAAACGAAGTAACTAAAAGAAGAAAACGGAAGTAATAATGTAGGGATAACTGGCTGATTTTTTACTTGAGCTAACTTCATAATTTCATATTGGATATTTCAGCAGATGTTGTACAGCAAGATGAAGGATTTATATCCTTGCCTCTCCCAGTTGTGGGTTCAAATTATGTTGGATATAAGTGGTTTCATACGTGTTAACAACTAATTAGTTGACACGCTGTACTGAACGGGGTGAGAATAGCTTGAGCTGCATCATCCCTTTGTGTGTGTATTTATACCTCAATAAACTTATTTCAGTTTCAGTTCAATGTCAAAGTACTGTAATAAGTAACAGGAGATATCAAATATCAAATATGGTGGCATGAGTTTGCGACCAGGTCGAGCCGGGAATGAGTCGATAGCCCACGTTGGCTTCTACTCAATACCTATGAATCTTGGATTGAATTCTTGTGAGTCAGGAAAAGTGCTCCCAATTCCTGGAACTGTTTTCCTACGGAGATTTGGTCAACTGGAATGTTTTCTATGTTTGGGGAATTGTGTGCAGAAGTTCGGAGAATTCAACAAAGCGATTTTTTAAATCTGCTCCTAACGTAATGCCTCATATTATTATTGATTCACGCAAATAATATGAGTTATAATATGAGTTAATAATATGAGTTTTGAGAGCTATGATGCTACTAAGTCTCACTAAAGTTTATAGAAAGGGAGAGACACATAGTATTAGGAGTTATCTTGGATTTATGCAAACTAATTTGTTAAAGAAACACAAGGTAAGCCATTCTATGTATTCTCACAAACCCAATGTACCTTCTTGTATATAAATAAATAAATAAAAAATAAATAAAAAGTAATTGAGTCAAAATCGAGTGGGAAGCCTCTGATATTTACCTATTATAGGAATGATTTGGACACATCATGCCTTAACCAAACTATCAACGCTCTACAAATCGAGACCCAGAATGTGGAATGACCTTCCCATTCATGTCAAAGGCTGTAGCTCTCTCAACCAGTTTAAGAGGATAACTAAGTTCTACCTAATAAACTCCATGTAACCTCCCTGGGATTGGGTGGTTATAGATAGGAGCTGCCTCGTATTGGCCAATAGGCCTTCTGCAGTTACCTTTGTTCTTATGTTCTCATGTTCTTACCTTACCCCCTAAATGTCAACCAGGGTCTGGCTATTTTGAAACAATACTGTTTGTTGACCAAGCTGTAAAATTGTTGATTTCTGCCATGTTCCCTTCCCCCCTTTTTTTACACAATTTATACTTTAATCTCGATTAGTATTAACCTTTAGTCTAAGTGTTTTCCACTACACCTTGCCCGAAACACTGTGCGTATTAGTGGCTTTAAGTAAAGTCAATTTTATTCAGGAAAGTACATACATAGTTGTTTTACAAACATAATGTTGGATTTATAGATAGAGCCTAGTACATACAATACCTAAAGCCACTAGTAGGCTTTAGGTATTGTATGTACTAGCTCTATCTATAAATCCAACATTATGTTTGTAACTCATCTTCTTTGTATGTACATTTACCTCAAAAAGCTTTTTGATTTTTTGATTTTGAAGAGCAACAATTACAAACTTGTAAATGATACAAAAGTAGGACTGAAAAACACTTTGGTAAATTCACAATTGATAGAAGACGATTTTGATTAGCTTTTAAATTACAACTGAGTGTGTGGAAGTGAGACATGAGGGAATTCACCTTGTATTTATTTATAATGTTTGTGTCTTGTTGACCAGACTACACACTAGAAAGTGAAGGGACGACGACGTTTCGGTCCGTCCTGGACCATTCTCAAGTCAAGGACCGTTCACAATCGACTTGAGAATGGTACAGGACGGACCGAAACGTCGTCGTCCCTTCGCCTTCTAGTGTGTGGTCTGGTCAACATATTTCAGCCACGTTACTGTGACTCCTCGTCTGTATGCTTGTGACTTATTTGGGTACTCAGTTTCCATCTGTGTTCCCTTGTTTGTATATGGCCCATGCTAATAGTCTGTCTTGTCTCTTTCCCCCCGTCATTTTGCTTGTTGTGATTATATCCACCGTTTCTTTTTCTTGGTCCGTCCTGGACCATTCTTAAGTTGATTGTGAGAATGGTCCATGACGGACCGAAACGTCGTCGACCCTTCACTTTCTTGTGTGTGGTTTGGTCAACAATTCCCCTCGATATTTTGCATGTTGCAATCATGTCCCCTCCGCGTCTTCTCTCATCTATGGTTCCGAGGTCTAGTTCCCATAACTCTGGCACTTATTGTGTTGTAAATTTTTACACTTTATAATTTTTATTTTATGATTCAAAAGGTGTGGATTCGAGGCCGGTGCTGCACGTTTCAATATCAGTCTAACAAAGACTGGATCTGAAAGAGTCGTGGTTTAGGTTTGAGACCGATGTCCTAGTGTTTACCAGCGTGCCCATATGCTACGGATGTTGAGTGAAGGTGGGTGGGTGGGGGTGAGAAATGTGGATGGAGGGAGTATAATGGGGTGTGAATGAGTAAAGCGTGGGTCGTGGGGGGATGGTGGGGGAGGAAGTGTATGTGTGTGTGCACTCCACACCATGTGTGTGTGGTGCAACACGCCACAAGGGTCAGTGGCGCAGGTGTGGCTGACAACGGAGCGTGCGTTGTGTTGTGCCTGGCTCACGCCTCTTGACTGACCCGTCCTCAAGTGCTCACACACCGCTATTTTGGTGGCCTCATACACCCTCTCGCTTCACCACTAGTGCCTCCTGACCTCTGCTAACGACTCACAAGACCACCTCCTCAACCTTGTAAGTTGTTATTGCTGCTGTACCGGCCACATAGCAGGATCACTGAGACATCAGTCTGGGTTAAACACATTAATAATTGTCTAACTAGCGTCAAAAGATTGTTATTGGCGTAGCTAAACGAACTGAAACCTGACCGATTATGTGCCTCTGTAATCCTTTACGCCACCGCCCACGAGATGAGTATGGGGTGCATAATAAAGAAAGAAATTGAATTGAATAGAACAATACCAGATATTTCGGGATTAAAATGTTCTAAGGTGCATATACACCGAGAAATACACATGTCGATGCATTTTCTAAATAAATTATAATTACTAGCATAACTGATAACATAATACAATATTGAAATTTAAAATATTTGTTTATAAATGTTCATCGTGTACATTTAATCAGTTACTGATGTGATCACTGTCTAAAACTATGATAGTTTAAGGATGTGTTTTAAGGCCTATCATCCCCTGGAGGGTTACTAAGGCCTATCATCCCCTGGAGGGTTACTAAGGCCTATCATCCCCTGGAGGGTTACTAAGGCCATCACAGTAGCTTACTGACCAACGAGCAAGTATACTAAAGTCCTGAACATAGTCCAAGTTTTCTTCTTATTGGGGGAGTGTTGTACATGCTGCTATGGCGGTATGTCCACTCACAAGATGAGTGGCGCTGCCCAATACTGTCACTATGGCGGTGTGTCCACTCACAAGATGAGTGGCGCTGCCCAATACTGTCACTATGGCGGTATGTCCACTCACAAGATGAGTGGCGCTGCCCAATACTGTCACTATGGCGGTATGTTCACTCACAAGATGAGTGGCGCTGCCCAATACTGTCACTATGGCGGTATGTCCACTCACAAGATGAGTGGCGCTGCCCAATACTGTCACTATGGCGGTGTGTCCACTCACAAGATGAGTGGCGCTGCCCAATACTGTCACTATGGCGGTGTGTCCACTCACAAGATGAGTGGCGCTGCCCAATACTGTCACTATGGCGGTGTGTCCACTCACAGGATGAGTGGTGCTGCCCAATACTGTCACTATGGCGGTGTGTCCACTCACAGGATGAGTGGTGCTGCCCAATACTGTCACTATGGCGGTGTGTCCACTCACAAGATGAGTGGCGCTGCCCAATACTGTCACTATGGCGGTGTGTCCACTCACAAGATGAGTGGCGCTGCCCAATACTGTCACTATGGCGGTGTGTCCACTCACAAGATGAGTGGTGCTGCCCAATACTGTCACTATGGCGGTATGTCCACTCACAGGATGAGTGGCGCTGCCCAATACTGTCACTATGGCGGTATGTCCACTCACAAGATGAGTGGCGCTGCCCAATACTGTCACTATGGCGGTATGTTCACTCACAGGATGAGTGGCGCTGCCCAATACTGTCACTATGGCGGTATGTCCACTCACAAGATGAGTGGCGCTGCCCAATACTGTCACTATGGCGGTATGTTCACTCACAAGATGAGTGGCGCTGCCCAATAAACTCGCCCCTCGGGGCAAAATTTAAAAATTTTAAATAGTCCAAGACTAAAGTATGCTCTGTATATGTATATCTCTGTAAAACTAGTTATATCATCTTGTGATCTAATGATATATAATGATATATGATCATTAAGATAATTTTACAGAAAAAAAACGTATTTAGTGAGCTTTATGGACTAGAAAATGTCATAATATTCATTTAAATATATTTTCACCTTAATTATATTATCATAACTCCCTAGGCAAGGCGAAGACAACCTGACTGATCATTTTCATCACTAAAATAGTGCCAATAAATTTGACTGATACAAATATAGAGGTTATGAAATTCCAGCTCTTGGCCTCCAGGTAAGGAGGTTACCTCTTTTCCTTGGACGTAAAGCTCAGTTACCTCCAGATAACTGCCTTTAATACAACATAATATCCAGCCTTACATTTATTAAACATGACTCATAGAACCCAAAGGAGCTCAGTTTATCGACATTTCAACTCTTTTAATTTAATTTATCCAGATGCAGGCGATGAGTCACAATAACGTGGCTGAAGTATGTTGACCAGACCACACACTAGAAATTGAAGGGACGACGACGTTTCGGTCCGTCCTGGAGCTGCCTCGTATGGGCCAATAGGCCTGCTGCAGTTCTCATTACTACTATCCCCTACACCTGACTTTCCTCCTCAGCTCTCTCTTGCCTATTTAATGCCTGTCCCTACCTGTCCTCATCACAATCGACTTGAGAATGGTCCAGGACGGACCGAAACGTCGTCGTCCCTTCAATTTCTAGTGTGTGGTCTGGTCAACTTAATTTATCCAGGTCATTTTAATGGGGGGTTTTAATGGTCTTTACTTAAGAAGAAGCAACTTTTCACCCCAAAAACTTCCACACTTGAGTAAAGTGTTGGGTGTGTCGACCTCCAGGACCATCACGGGGCCAGTGATCGGAGGCACTATGTGTATACGTAGCAACTATGTGTAATTGTGAACTGAACTCTGTGTAAATATTATCGTCGGTGTATTCATTCATTACGAATGTTAAGCTTTGTTATGTATTAATACACTGTTAGGAACACATATCAGGATTAATGTGAGCACTTTTATACACTGAAAATTACACATTTGCGTTCAATATTGATGTATATGTAGAATATATTTTATTCAGAATATATATAAAATATTCTAGGAGATTGATTCGGTGTATGGATAGACCCAATCAGCCTCGGGAGGGTTATTTAGCTCTCACCAAGAACTTACTGACTAACCACTAATCTGTTGTTATAGATTCAGCTACTCGGAACAAAAGTTCCAAGTAGCACGGGCTATGGTGAGCCCGTAGTGGACTTACCTGGCACAGGAGCGGGGCAAGTAGCACGGGCTATGGTGAGCCCGTGGTGGACTTACCTGGCACAGGAGCGGGGCAAGTAGCACAGGCTATGGTGAGCCCGTAGTGGACTTACCTGGCACAGGAGCGGGGCAAGTAGCACGGGCTATGGTGAGCCCGGAGTGGACTTACCTGGCACAGGAGCGGGGCAAGTAGCACGGGCTATGGTGAGCCCGTAGTGGACTTACCTGGCACAGGAGCGGGGCTGTAACTGTAACCAGTAAGTATACTCTCTAGTATACGTAAACAGAGAAGTAGGCCACACCTCTCCGTGTATACATTCCCCGGTGTATATTTTAGGAACAGTAGAACACGGCGGCCTGTGGTTCTAATGTTCATGGGAATGATTAAAGTTATAGCCGCCAGAGACCACACAGGTCACCTGTGATTTTGTTTATATCTGCGAATATTGCTTTGGCACGCTCCCTCTCGCGATATAAATTATTACAGTAACTAATTTATGTGTGCGTCACACACAGCCCCGCTCCTGTGCCAGGTAAGTCCACTCCGGGCTCACCATAGCCCGTGCTACTTGCCCCGCTCCTGTGCCAGGTAAGTCCACTACGGGCTCACCATAGCCCGTGCTACTTGCCCCGCTCCTGTGCCAGGTAAGTCCACTACGGGCTCACCATACCCCGTGCTACTTGGAACTTTTTCAGAGTAGCTGAATCTATAACAACATACGTTTATGTAGAGAGAGAGAGAGAGAGAGAGAGAGAGCGAGAGAGAGAGAGAAAATAATATCCCTATATAGCGACCCCTCAACGCTTTTCATGAGTCTGAAAGAGGCTGAACTTTCCATAGAGAGATTAAGCAAGGCGATGAGTCACAATAACGTGGCTGAAGTACCGAAACGTCGTCGTCCCTTCAATTTCTAGTGTGTGGTCTGGTCAACAAAGATTAAGCAATTTCAGTGCATCGTAATCGGCTGTATATGACTAACCCTCCTGTGGGATGGGGATTTTTACCAAGGTACAGCTAGCTCTTGACACACGCTAGTGGATCACCTGGTGGATCAGACCAACAACCAGGAGGCCTGGTCAGAGACCGGGCCGCGTGGACATTGTTCCCTGGAACTTTCAACTGGTAGGTAGGTAGATAGCTACATAAATGCAGATGTACCTAACTCTGTTAACTCTGTTAACAATGAGAAAAGGGGAGATTTGAGACGGTGGATGTTGGGAGAGGGGGAGAGGAGTAGGAGAGAGAGGAATAGAGCGAGAAAGGAGAATGGAAGACGGGTGGAAAGGCTGATTATATATATATATATATATATATATATATATATATATATATATATATATATATATATATATATATATATATATATATATATATATATATATAAATATAATATAATATAATATAATATATTATATTATATTATATTCTATCTAACCAAAATCATTCATATATATGTATAGTCTTCGCTTGAAACAATGCAGCGATCCCACGTGTATTACATTGTCCGCTAATTTGTTCCATAACTCAGCAGCCGTTCTCAAAGCAGTCCCCAGGGACACACTTGAGGTCTCGTCCTCCAATACTGCAAGTGTAGGATAAATTCTCCCAGACAGTCAGTCACTACTGCCGTGGACCTGCCGTGGACCTGCCGTGGACCTGCCGTGGACCTTAATGAATGCCTCAGACATTGTGCCCGCTCACTCCACTACTCCCAACATTTTTGTCTTCCATCATATATGTTACATTCCTCGAGGAAAACTGAATACCCTAAGAGGATGTAATAGAGAATAGAAGATATGGATAACAACATTATTGGAACAGGATGGAGATCGAACCCGCGTCCTGGGTAACCCTAGATCCGCGCCTTAACCCATGGACCACGACATGCTAAAGCAGGTTATTTAACGCGGGATTAGCCCGGATCCACTCACGGGAGACATCTCCCGTCACGCAGGGTGCAGTTGCACCTCCACAGATCTCCAGTATCAGCTCTTGATACTGGTAATGGCTCCAAAGGGCCACCACTTACGGGCTATTCATGCCCGTGCCACCTTTTGGGTGGCTTAATCTTCATTAATCATTAATTTAATCGGATCCACTAGGAGTCTGGAGGCAGCACCGAGCTGGTGCCAGCCCAAGTTTTACAAATAACTCGCATGTATCCTGGTGCAGGTTCTGGAGTTCTCCACCAAACGCTCCCTTGAGATACACAAAGAATTCACAATAACTTGATATATCTGTGTGTGTGTGTGTGTGTGTGTGTGTGTGTGTGTGTGTGTGTGAAGGAGAGACAGAGGCCCAGAATGTCCTCTCCCTACATCGTTGTTACGGCTCGCAGTCGTTTGTCCCTAATTGACAGAGAATCTGCCGTTGGTAAGCCTTTGTTGTCACTAGTATCGGAGACGCTCCACCCAAGGATCTTAAGGAATGGTGACACAACCTAAGATTAAACCCAAGATTAACGTTCCCTTCAACGTTAAATCCATTGTAGGGTTAAGGTAGCTAGACATGTAGTGCATCCTTGTCCCTTCCTCGTCTTAAGAAAAGGAGAACGGGGTAGTATACCCCTCACCATTCTCCGTCCAGTATATGTGCGTGAGGGAATAGACTCACTCGACGGTCAATATAACCGGAAAAAACCTGCTGGAGTATATCCTTTGTTATTAATATATTTGAGGGAGCGGCTGTGTGTGGTGGTTGTGGGTGAGCACTTTACTGTACCGACAGTGACGCTAAGTGTCCACAAGTGACCAACTCTTTCCATTTGACTTTTTTTGTATCTACAGAATTGAGCTATTAGCTCTTGGACTCCGTCTTTCTATATTTCTCTTACACACACACACACACACAAGTTGATTGACAGATGAGAGGCGGGACCAAAGAGCCAAAGCTCAACCCCCGCAAGCACAAATGGGTGAGTACAAATAGGTGAGTATACACACACACATATGTATATCCCCAGGAAGCAGCTAATAGCAACTGTCTAATTCCCAGATACCTATTTACAGTTAGGTGAACAGGTGCATCAGGGTGAAAAAACTCTGCCCCCCCCCCTTTTTTTTTTTTTTTTTTTTCTCTCTCTCCGGCGCCGGGAATCGAACCCAGGGCACAGGATTACGTGTCCAACGTGTTATCCACACAGCCACCGGCGCCCATAACGTCTAGTAATTACCTAAGTGTAGTTACAGGATGAGAGCTACGCTCGTGGTGTCCCGTCTTCCCAGCACTCTTTGTCATATAACACTTTGAAACTACTGACGGTCTTGGCCTCCACCACCTTCTCACCTAACTTGTTCCAACCGTCTACCACTCTGTTTGCGAAAGTGAATTTTCTTATTTCTTCGGCATCTGTGTTTAGTTAGTTTAAATCTATGACCTCTTGTTCTTGAAGTTCCAGGTCTCAGGAAATCTTCCATATCAATGTTATCAATTCCTGTTACTATTTTGTACGTAGTGGTCATATCACCCCTTCTCTTCTGTCTTCTAGTTTTGGCATATTTAATGCCTCTAACTTCTCCTTGTAGCTCTTGTCCTTCAGTTCTGGAAGCCACTTAGTGGCAAGTGTTTGAACCTTTTCAAATTTGTTGGTGTGTGTGTGTGTGTGTGTGTGTGTGTGTGTGTGTGTGTGTGTGTGTGTGTGTGTGTGTGTGTGTGTGTGTGTGTGTGTGTGTGTGTGTGTGTGAGCGTTCGCGCGCCCTTACGTGCGTGCGTGTCCCACACGCAGCTGAGCAGTAGTCGTGGAGTTCTTTAATTATTAAACAAAGCCGTCAATAGGGAACCGGAGGACGCGAGACAAACCACAGGAAACAGAAAAGATGGCCGCCGATGGTTACCCAGACGCGACTGGCGAATATTCTAAGCGGCAGTGCCAGTGAAAAAAGAATACAGTATAAGAGACAAGTGCGGCAGTGCCAGAGAAAACAGGCGGCCGTGATACAGAAACGGGAGACAGGGCCGTCAAAATTTAGTCCTGCACCCATGTTCAAATCTATGAAACAGTGCTGTAATTTAGCAATTTCTCCAGCAATTTAATAATTGCTGGAGACCATGCTGTAATTTACGAGGCCATGACAACGTGTAGCCGTGACTCTGTTACCGTGACACTAAAGGCAATGACAGTGTAAGGGGGCCATAACACTGTTAAGACCCACATCTTGATATATGCTACTCTTATTGGATGCCGGGTTGGGCCTTGACCAGTTTTTCCCACAATATATCACTAGTTTTTTTCTTATTTGTCATTTATTTGTGTATATATTTGTCATTTATCTGTATTTCTCATCTTACTTTGTTTTGTATTAATGACATATATATTTGGCACAGGACACAGGAGGATGGATCGACGTCTGGTGATGGTTGGCGTCCTTGTCATGTTGAGTGAGTATTAGGTTGGGCGTCACCCCGAGTATTATCTCCCACAGTCACCTTCGTTCTCACACAGTATATCCAACTACAACCTCACATTATGATATCACACATATCCATCCACTACGTTATATTTGTAAATGAAATTATCCTATCACGATATCAGAACTGTTAACGCAATATGACTAAACTGGGTCTAAGAAAGTGTGTCAAGTTTCTCCATATCAGGAGAATAAAGGCAATAGTAGTATTAGCCGCACCATGATGTATGTACCTTCGAGGTAATCACTTCAAAATATACTACGTATACATAATAAGTGTTTTATATAGCTCCTATCCCAGGTTAGGTTAGGTGTTAGACAAGTGTATTTCATTCTAAAATATATATAACGTGAACAAATCCACCAAGGCCGTGACGAGGATTCGAACCTGCGTCCGGGAGCATCCCAGACACTGCCTTAATCGACTGAGCTACGACAGGGTAAAAGGGTTGAAACCGAAGTTCTACTGAACTTACTGGATCCCGTAGCCTCTCCAAGGCACAAACCAGGCTTTTACACAACCCCCCCCCCCCTGCACCCGAGCTATGTCAATAGGCCGTTCTCCATCTTCCCCCTTACATCATCACAATGATATAACGTGAAATTATGGCGGATTCCCTAGAATTTGATATTAAAGAATACCTTGGCCTTCGGGCTTATGAAATTTAATGAGTTTACCTGACTTTAGTCTATTGCAGAGCCTCGATGTATATTTTAGTAAACATAACTAAAATAGTTATAACGAGAATAATTTCTGTTTAGGACAAAGGTTCACTTACCAGTCCAACAGAATATTATCAGAACCTTAATAATAAAGACTTCAAATCATCAGAAATATCTAAGTGGCTAAACCAGAGCAGCAGTCAATTCAGTAGGATCACTTTGCCCTGAGGACAAGGTGAAATATATAGAGAACTACAAGCTCTTACACAAATAGAAATATGTGCAAATAATCCAATGTTTGGTCGCCCCAAGATTTTAATACACAGTAGACTAGGTACTCTAAACTTACACAGTAGACTAGGTACTCTAAACTTACACAGTAGACTAGGTACTCTAAACTTACACAGTAGGCTAGGTACTCTAAACTTACACAGTAGACTAGGTACTCTAAACTTACACAGTAGACTAGGTACTCTAAACTTACACAGTAGGCTAGGTACTCTAAACTTACACAGTAGGCTAGGTGGTCTTAACTTGCACAGTAGGCTAGGTGGTCTTAACTTACACAGCAGGCTAGGTGGTCTTAACTTACAGAGTAGGCTAGGTGGTCTTAACTTGCACAGTAGGCTAGGTGGTCTTAACTTACACAGTAGGCTAGGTGGTCTTAACTTACACAGTAGGCTAGGTGGTCTTAACTTGCACAGTAGGCTAGGTGGTCTTAACTTACACAGTATCTACATGCTATACAATTACATAGTAGGCAGCAAGAATATATATATTTTCACATTAATTTCTCGTAATTTGTACTGTTAAGTCTTTTGATATTATTGTGTGTTAGTTAATTGCTTTTATTACATTGCTTCTTGTGTTGTGATCGTGTATCAGTGCGTGTGTGTCTCCGTGATCCATCTAACTGTTGTGTGTTCGGTGTTGGTGACAGTGTCGAGTGGGGCGGTGGGCGCCAACTGGTTCACGGAGCAGTGGAACAGCCTCTCCTCCTCCGTCTCTGGCTTCTGGGCGCAGACTTCCCTGCTCTTTGACAAGACCTACAGCACCTTGTAAGTATGTGAGAGTGTGTGTACTATGCTGTATATATGCATGCCAGTCTGTATACACCATTTAATATATGAATGTACATATATCTGTGTGTGTGTATATATAATATATGTTTTTATAAGGAATGGGATGACTATTGCCGTGAGGAACATCGTAAAGTACTACCTTTATTTCAAACAACATATTGCCTTTCGAAATCTAAATAAAACCAATCTTAAGAATCTAAAACCATTAAATAATCACCAGATCTAAAAGCAATAAAATTACAATTCAAGGTTCACAAAAACTAAGTTAAAAACAACTAGTCACTCAAGAAAGCAAATTGCAAGAAGTTAAAACTAAATAAAATACCTCAATATGAAAGAATTAACACTTAACCTTACAAAACACAGTTGACTAGGTACGGGGAGCCGGTCGGCCGAGCGGACAGCACGCTGGATTTGTGATCCTGTGGTCCTGGGTTCGATCCCGGGCGCCGGCGAGAAACAATGGGCAGAGTTTCTTTCACCCTATGCCCCTGTTACCTAGCAGTAAAATAGGTACCTGGGTGTTAGTCAGCTGTCACGGGCTGCTTCCTGGGGGTGGAGGCCTGGTCGAGGACCGGGCCGCGGGGACACTAAAGCCCCGAAATCATCTCAAGATAACCTCTCAAGATAACACAAAAACAAACAGGGAACTCTAGACGTCGAAAGGACGACGACGTTTCGGTCCGTCCTGGACCATTCTCAAGTCGATTGTCTTGACTTCAAGATAAGATTCTCAAGACAATCGACTTGAGAATGGTCCAGGACGAACCGAAACGTCGTCGTCCCTTCAACTTCTAGTGTGTGGTCTGGTCAACATACTTCAGCCACGTTATTGTGACTCATCGCCTGCATAGGGAACTCTACTCATGTTAATTGGTCAACCAAATTAGGAAGTGACAACATAGTTTGGTATGGTGTTGTGCTTAACTGCTGACAAAGTCTGCAGGGATATTAAGGCCTTAACAGCAGCTTTACTGGACAACCAGCATGAATACTTTAGTCTTAACCTAAAGTCGAACTTTTGGTGCGTATATACACTAAGAAGAAGGGTTGCACCTCTCGGTGCATACAGTATATGGTTCGATAACTTTGACAGCAACCACAGTTATAAGATATTACAACTACAAGCTGTAAGAATTCTTGGCATTTATACAAAAGGCCCGCTAAAAATATATTAAATATGAGCCGCCAGTAAACACTTTTACTGGTGGCTCATAATAAATTAAAGCTTTTACTAAAAATAATGAATGTGTTACAAGTTGAGGATTACAATGAAAGATGAATTAATGTTAATATTCTCGAGTTCCTCACATGCGGGGCGGGAACAAGGAGATACAGTAGGCATTTCCTCTCTGGATTGAGGAGCTCAAACAGGAAACTGGAATTCCATTTGGTCTCTGGTGGTGTCGATGAGCCTGGAACCAGCTCTTGAGAGTTGAGACTGGTCCGAGGGAGGAACTTACGGAGCGTGGTACGCGAACAAGGGGACACAGGTGGAGACCGAGTACCCAAATGAGCCACAGGCACGTTAGAAAGAACTTTTTCAGTGTCAGAGTAGCTAACATGTGGAATGCATTAGGCAGTGATGTGGTGGAGGCTGACTCCATACACAGTTTGAAATGTAGATATGATAGAGCCCAATAGGCTCAGGAACCTGTACACCAGTTGATTGACAGTTGAGAGGCGGGACCAAAGAGTCAAAACACAACCTCCACAAGCACAACTAGGCGAGTACAGAATAATTCAGCTGAATTTAATTTACGAAAAACTTGAATGGATACAACGAAGGGAAATCGCGCTTAACAAAATTATCAAAGCTTTACGTAAATCCAACAAAACTGAGATGGTTGGTCAAATTGCCTTCTCCTTGCTCGTCTTAAAATATTCAAGTGTCCTACACTAGACACTTCTACGGCAGCTAAAGAAGCAGGCTGGCTTATTTCAAGGAGTGGTAATTCAGTTGGGTGAGGTAGTACCTCTCAGGAAGGAAGCAAAATGTCTTAATGAGAGAGGATTAATACATGTAAATTAGAGATACATATTGATTGGAGTACTAGAAGGGTCGTACTACGTTCCTAGTATTTATTGACGCCTTAACACACACAAAATAGCTTCCTTATAGCTATTTGTTTAATGATAACGATAAATTACTGAATAACAAAACAGAATTGGCTGCAATTAACTAATATACTCTACAAGCACACTTAGTTGTTTACACCTAGGTTAGTACACAACCCGAGTGCTAGCTCGCGCGCGCGCATGTACACACAAGCTAAGTACTTCAATAACTGTTTAGTCGCCAAATGCCATACCATTTACGTGTACAATGACTACATGAGCATTCAAAATAAGTCAAAATTGAACATTAATGGCAGGTAATTTGAGAAGCATTGACCGGAGTGCCGCCCGTCGTGCGTGACCAAGAGTCACTACTGCTCTACACTCTGGCGCCGGGGGTGGCACCACTGGCGCCGGGGGTGGCACCACTGGCGCCGGGGGTGGCACCACTGGCGCCGGGGGTGGCACCACTGGCGCCGGGGGTGGCACCACTGGCGCCGGGGGTGGCACCACTGGCGCCGGGGGTGGCACCACTGGCGCCGGGGGTGCCAACACTGGCGCCGGGGGTGGCACCACTGGCGCCGGGGGTGCCAACACTGGCGCCAAGAATGGCACCAACACTGTAAATTTCCACTCATGACAATTGAATAATAGCAATAATACAAAAAATTATAAAAAATAATTATCAAATTATGATAAAAAACTAAACTAAAATATTATTAATTTCCTCGCCAACATTCTCTCCCCACCATTCTTCCCCACCATCCCACCCTACCAATCCTCCCCCACCATTCTTCCCCCACCATACCCTAAGAGCAGCGCTCGCCTCACTTGAAGGTAATTTCATGTGTCATAAATTGTTAGTAATTATATTGATTAGCTGTAAAGTCAAGGCTGAAGGAGAGAGAGAGGGAAGTGGGGGCTCGAGCCCTGGCCAGGAAGGGTCAACTGGGCACAGATCATTAATGCTCGCCCCTGTTCACCCAGCAGTAAATATGGATCTGGTTGTAAACCCATTGGCAAGTGGTGTTCCAGGGAATGTGTTAGGGGTGAGGTGTCAGAGGAGAGAGGTTAACTTGAGCTACCATGAGAGAGGGTGTACTCTGGTGCCCTCCTGTGTACTCACACACACACATATGTAGCGTACACAAGGTCCACTCTTCTCATACTGCTCAAATGGCAATGTTTAGTGTTTCCATGGTTACTGTGCGTAGGTCCTGGCTACTGTGCACAGGTCCTGGCTACTGTGCGCAGGTCCTGGCTACTGTGCGCAGGTCCTGGCTACTGTGCACAGGTCCTGGCTACTGTGCACAGGTCCTGGCTACTGTGCGCAGGTCCTGGCTACTGTGCACAGGTCCTGGCTACTGTGCGCAGGTCCTGGCTACTGTACCCAGGTCCTGGCTACTGTACCCAGGTCCTGGCTACTGTGTGCAGGTCTTGGCTACTGCAACGTTTCCTCACCTCCACGCCTTCACCTCTACCCTCCTTCCTCCTCCTTCTCCTCCTCCCACGCCCCTACGTCCTCTCTCCCCCCTCTGTCACGCCCACTTCCTGCCTCTTCCACCCACATCCTCACCTCCACACTACCAAACCTCCACCCACTCCCACAACTTAACTCTCTTCCTCCACCTGCTCCGTACCTCTGCCTTTTCCCTCCCTACACCACCCACTTCACCTCCATCATCACTACCACCAGCCCCAACCAAACACCACAACCACCATCATTATCACCACCATCAACCACAACCAACACCAACTATCACTATATATATATATGTGTGTGTTACGTGTCCAGGAGGAAGCGGTTCAGCACAATATCAATGGAGATGAAAGGATGGTTCAAGAACAAGTCTTTCTCCAACGCCACGGCCTCCCAGATGCTCAACAAGATCCCTGTAGACGGCTGGAGGGAGATGCACGTACGACATTTGTCTTTGTCTTTCACACTTCACTAATCATTTGTTGTGTTTTGGTGGTGGAAGTGTGTGTGTATATATGTGTGTTTTGGTGGTGGAAGTGTGTGTGGATATTGGGTGTTTTGGTGGTGGAAGTGTGTGGATATGGGGTGTTTTGGTGGTGGAAGTGTGTGTGGATATATGTGTGGTTTGGTGGTGGAAGTGTGTGTGGATATATGTGTTTTGGTGGTGGAAGTGTGTGTGGATATGGGGTGTTTTGGTGGTGGAAGTGTGTGTGGATATATGTGTGTTTTGGTGGTGGAAGTGTGTGTGTATATATGTGTGTTTTGCTGGTGGAAGTGTGTGTGGATATGTGGTGTTTTGGTGGTGGAAGTGTGTGTGTATATATGTGTGTTTTGGTGGTGGAAGTGTGTGTGGATATGTGGTGTTTTGGTGGTGGAAGTGTGTGTGTATATATGTGTGTTTTGGTGGTGGAAGTGTGTGTGGATATATGTGTGTTTTGGTGGTGGAAGTGTGTGTGGATATGTGTGTTTTGGTGGTGGAAGTGTGTGGATATGTGTGTTTTGGTGGTGGAAGTGTGTGTGGATATATGTGTGTTTTGGTGGTGGGAGTGTGTGTGGATATGTGTGCTTTGGTGGTGGAAGTGTGTGTGGATATGTGTGTTTTGGTGGTAGAAGTGTGTGTGTATATATGTGTGTTTTGGTGGTGGAAGTGTGTGTGGATATGGGGTGTTTTGGTGGTGGAAGTGTGTGTGGATATGGGGTGTTTTGGTGGTGGAAGTGTGTGTGGATATGGGGTGTTTTGGTGGTGCAAGAGACTCGAAAGATTAAAAGCATTTCACGGAGCTAGGACTCATCTAAGACGATACGTTGAAGATTTAAAGACAGGGCCAAAATCTAGAGCTCAACCTCCATAAGCACAAACAGGGGGATAGTGCAGTTGGCTTACAACCTATTGGTAGAGTCGTTTGGGCACACTTCCTAACATTTGATGCCCATTCACATTGTAAATAGTTACCATGGAGATAGTCAGCTGTTGTGGGTTGCATCCTGGGTAAAGGAATAAGCGTTTGCCATTAGGGTCGAGATAAGAGGCTTACTATCCCAAACAATAGGAGCCTATACTAAGGAAGCCTCGGTAAACAAAGTTGGTTGTTGTTGGCTTCCTCTTGGTTGGCAAAGTTGGCTTCATCCGAGCATCTCTCCTCCCAGCCGGCGATGCTAATGACTGCCAGCAAGTCCGAGGTCACCAACCTCATAGAGATGGGAGCCGGCAAGGTCCCCCAGAGGTTCCTCGATGAGTTGAACCGTATGACGCTCATCACCCAGACGGACGAGGAGGTCATCAACATGATCCAGAGTGAAGTCGGCCAGGTACTGTATACATCATCTGTATGGTCATATTTACACACACACACCTCACGACACTGGAAGACACAATAGTATGGGCAGACATAATCACTACCTACAAAATTCTCAGAGGAATTGAGAGGGTAGATAAAGATAAACTGTTTAACACGGGTGGTATGCGAACAAGGGGACACAGGTGGAGACTTAGAACCCAAATGAGCCACAGGGACGTTAGAAAGAATTTTTTCAGTGTCAGAGTAGTTAACAGATGGAATGCACTAGGCAGTGATGTGGTGGAGACTGACTCCATACACAGTTTCAAATGTAGATATGATAGAGCTCAGTAGGTTCAGGAACCTGTACACCAGTTGATTGACAGTTGAGAGGCGGGACCAAAGAGCCACAGCTCAACCCCCGCAAGCACAACTAGGTAAGTACACCCCCCCCCCCACACACACACACATAGTTTCAAAGCATTATACAACAAATAGTACTGGGAAGACGGGACACCATGAGCATAGCTCTCATCCTGTAACTACACTTAGATAGTTACACTTAAGTAATTACACACACACATACTTAGAGCAAAGTCTTAGATTTTATTTAAAATTGTATCTTTTAAAAATATTTTTATTACTTTTCAGTGTAATTCAAAAAACATTATTGTTAATTGCTTTAATATAATTATTATAATATGCTTGTGCAATAATGTCCCTAAAAGTACTCTTATTTAGGCCTTTACCTTTTGCATGTAACAAACTGGCCAATTTATTCTAGCTATGAAAATCGATTTATTCTAGCTATGAAAATCGATTTATTCTAGCTATGAAAATCGATTTATTCTAGCTATGAAAATCGATTTATTCTAGCTATGAAAATCTATTTATTCTAGCTATGAAAATCTATTTATTCTAGCTATGAAAATCTATTTATTCTAGCTATGAAAATCTATTTATTCTAGCTATGAAAATCAATTTATTCTAGCTATGAAAATCAATTTATTCTAGCTATGAAAATCAATTTATTCTAGCTATGAAAATCTATTTATTCTAGCTATGAAAATCTATTTATTCTAGCTATGAAAATCTATTTATTCTAGCTATGAAAATCAATTTATTCTAGCTATGAAAATCTATTTATTCTAGCTATGAAAATCTATTTATTCTAGCTATGAAAATCTATTTATTCTAGCTATGAAAATCTATTTATTCTAGCTATGAAAATCTATTTATTCTAGCTATGAAAATCTATTTATTCTAGCTATGAAAATCTATTTATTCTAGCTATGAAAATCTATTTCTTCTAGCTATGAAAATCCACCTGCACCTTGTGAATCTAATACTTAAATAACAACGAGTTAGTTAACTCGATTGACTAACTAGTTGATGGTAAGTCTTCAGCACTAAGAGCACCCACTACACTGAGTGCTTGTACTCGACTCTTTATCAACTGTAAATTCTTTATACGAATTGTTAAGTCCTCTTTTTTGGTCTTAGAGCAATTAATTTTTGTCTTTATTTTGTCTTAAAACTGCTGATTTATTCCTCTGGAAATTGGCCAGTAAAGTTAAGTGGGGTTTTGAAAGCAATTCATAAAGAAATATTTAAGACAGTTGTTAACATATAACCTCTAAGTGAATTATAAGGCTGTCTTAAAAGTCAAATCTTTTAGTTGATTATGCTTCTAAATCTAAATAAAAGTGAAAACCGCTTTAGAGACGCATGAAATCTCAGTATTTAAGCAAAAAATCTGTATAATTTTATTTGATATTGTGAAAGGCGTCGCAGGCAAGGTACATTAATTAAAGTATTATGTTAAAACTGCCTCCTGGCTCAAAAATTTAACAGGATATTATAACTCTTGAAAGAGATTCTAACAATATGTCACTAATAACATAACAATTGTCTTTTTATGAGCCAATTCCCAACATTGACAACAAAGTCAGTCAAAAAACATAAATTAATATTTGTAAACAGCACTCCCCCCTCCCCTCCACCAACCCTCTGAGAAAACCCCAAATTTTCCTAAAAGATTCCAACAATTTTAGGCTTTTGTCTATGAATTAATTTGTAATTAATTCTTTGGAGCCAAGCATTCAAATTATTTTTTCTGTGGTGTTGTGTGCTGTTGACAGTGTAGCACGCTGATATCAACTGCTGGAACATCGTCTGCTCCTGGCTGTGAGGTAGTCAAGTTTTAATTATCCGCATGTGTACTCTTATCTCCTAACATTCTTCCCAGATTATTGGTGTAAACGTTTACTGAAGGACTAAAGTAGAAAGGTCCGCATGTTCATGTAGTAACACTTTCCATTACTTCCAGAGAATTTGTATCAAATGTTGGCAATTATTTAAGGGCTTTCAGGTGGTGAGGTCCGCATGTGCATGTGGTAATACTGTTCCAATGTTGCCCCCCCTAACAAGTGGAGAAGTCTGCATGTTTATGAGGAAATTCTCTTTACCTATTGGCTCTCAAAAGTTAAATATAAAACAGTAATGTCCAATTGGACTATGTCCGTAGTTAGCATGTGATTATTGTGACCAGAATTTGTGAAACACTGAACCATCTATTATCTATATGTAGTGCATGAGTCTGGATTAGAGTTATGTATGTATGTATATATATATATATATAATATATATATAATATATATATATATATATATATATATATATATATATATATATATATATATATATATATATATATATATATATATATATATATATATTTTTTTTTTTTTTTACTAGTATCAGTATTAAGAAGAGCAATCAAGTTACCAAAATTGATGGTAAAGAAACTGTAGCAGTCATTGATGGATATATTTGGTACAACGTTTCATTCCTCTCTGGGACATCTCTAGGTAATGAATGCCAGAGTTACAGTTTTGGGTTAAATACACATATCAAAGACTCGAAGGAGTTAAATACATGTGAATTTAACCCCCCAAAAATATGTGTGAGATGATCTCCTTGAGAGTTGATCTTCAAGGGAAATATTAATAAAGTATTTAATATATAACACAAAATGAAACTCGGAAGAATGCATATGAATGGGATACGTTCAAATTCAGTAAAGACCTGGGTAAATACTGGTCAGGAAACAGGACTTTGATTTGTGGAGCAGATTACAGGTTAACACACCTGAGATCACTTGATTGTTTCGGTGGATATAAACAGGAGCTGCCTCCAATAGGGTCAATACAGGTTTACTGATCACTGTACAAGACAATCACCAGGTGTACACTGTGTGTGGTGGTCACTGTACAAGACAATCACCAGGTGTACACTGTGTGTGGTGATCACTGTACAAGACAATCACCAGGTGTACACAGTGTGTGGTGGTCACTGTACAAGACAATCACCAGGTGTACACTGTGTGTGGTGATCACTGTACAAGACAATCACCAGGTGTACACTGTGTGTGGTGGTCACTGTACAAGACAATCACCAGGTGTACAGTGTGTGGTGGTCACTGTACAAGTCAACTATTGTTGCTTCAGTCACAATATTACATACTAGTGTTATTTATCTTAACAATGTCATATTTTTGCATGATAAACAATGCTCTACGATGCATATAAGTAAATTAAAAGAGATTAAGTGTACTGTATTTACAAAATTGCGTCTTTTGTGTATTTTAAGAGACCAACAAGACTTGTAAAGGTGTTTTTGCGTCAATATTTGTATACATGTATACAATTATTGTATATGTATGGATACAATTACACATTGTAACATGTATACAATTTCACATTGATGTTATGGTAGTTCTGGCATCCGGTCCAGCATAAACATACTCTTATATATATTTTTTTGCATCAATTATTAACTAATTGTTTTCGGAAGTGCATGAAATAAATGTTGGTAAATATGTCCTTGCATGATAATGGTTATTGGTAAATTAGTGGGTGTGAACGACTTGATAGTTTACGGTATGTGCAGGCGTGAAAGTCATGCGCAGGATGCATTCAGAAAATTGCAAATGTGTGAGCGTTTTCTAGTATATATATGCAATTGACGATCACAAAACACTGATCATTTTATGCGGAAAATCCACAGAGAAATATGAAATGAGGTGAACGTTTCGGCTTGTTAAAGTCGGCTTGAGTCTGGTGTTGACAAAGGCTTTAACAAGCCGAAACGTTCACCTCATTTCATATTTCTCTGTGGATTTTCCGCATATATATATATATATATATCCTCCACACAGCCTCCTTCTTTGAGGCTGTGGGTCCCTATATGTATAATATATATATATATATATATATATATATATATATATATATATATATATATATATATATATATATATATATATATATGGTGTGTGTGTGTGTGTGTGTAGAGAGAGATATACCGAGAGAGCTCATTCTTTAATAAATTAGCACCCTAACAGCTAACACTGAGTGAAATCGTGACCCTGGTGTCAAGGCTGGGTGACCCCGCCAAGTGGTCTCCTCAGAACGTGACTGACCTCGGCCCAGTTCTCTTCCTGCTACCCGTCTGTGTCGACAAGGTCCAGAACGACTCTACTGCCCAGGCGGTGTAAGTATGGCTGGGGAGCTGGAGACAAGAGTGAAGGAGAGTGAGAGGGGGAGTAGTGAGAGGGATAAGGTCAGATAGCGAGAGCGAGAAAGCATGGAAAACCGAGGTAGAGACATTTAGAATAAAACACCTTACCTTAAGGTCCATAGAAAGGTTATCTGGTGAGGCTGGGATGATGCTGCTACAGATCCTGTATGGAGAGATGAGGTCAGGAGATAAGAGAACTCTTCTCCTCGCAGCAAGACTTGTGACCAAGTAGCCAGGCTGCCGGTGACGTGCCAGTTACCTGTAGGGAAAGCATGTATATTGAATTTGATTTACCTGGAGTACTAAAACTACCGCTATTGTTCCTACTATTAGATTACATTAACTGCTGTTGTTGGCTACATATGCTGCACTACTAAAACTATTTCTCAAAATAATTATTGACTACTCATTTAGCTATTACTATTAATTCAATCACTTTTTTTTTTACTTCGGGCCAGTAGACACCACAGCTAGCTAGTTAAACGAGGTAAATGACACCATTTCCAGTTCCCGAAATACATTACACAACATATCGACCACAGATGTATGCACCGAACGGTGTTGCCAGCTTGTGGGTGCATACACTGAGAGAGTATACTGTAGTCGTGGACGGTGTTCAGGACTATAGTATACTTGCTGGCTGGTCAGTAAGCTGTTGAGGTGACGTTAGTAACCCTCCAAGGGGTGATGGGCCCAACACTAAACTTGCTGTTTGGTCAGAAACATTTTGTTGTAGAACTTCTAGGGACAGGCTTCAGGCGAGCTGAAATAGGATAACAGTCATTAGCTTACAAGTTTTATTAATATCAGTGTCGTTCATAATGAACCCTAGTCTTAGTTTAAGAGAGCGACACACAGAGATACACAACTCCATATCACTCCAAACACTATCTCACCAACAGCATGGGGGTCCTCAAGATGTGTCTGACAGCCAACCCCGACCCTAACTGCCTTCAACCGGGTCAACTGTGGAACCTTATCCAGATGATGTCCCTTCGCTTGGAAGGCCCGCCGTCTTCCTGGGGGCAGAGCAGTGTCGCCAACATAGGTGGTATCAACATGATACCTGACTATGCTGTCGTCTATCTCAGTGATTCCTTAATTAAGATGTTCAAGCCGGATATTGTTAAGGTGAGAGGGGAGAGTGTGTGTTTGTGTGGGATACAGGAACAGGAAGGGAAACGGGGTTACATGCGCTGTCACCCCTTAGGTTGTGTAGTATTTTTGCGGGTGTTGTGTGTTGAGGTGTCGTGTGTGTGTGTGCTTGATGTATGTTTGTGCGAGACATGTTGCGTGTGTGTATTAAGTGGAGGGGAAAGGTGTGTGTGTGTGTGTGTGTGTGTGTGTGTGTGTGTGTGCAACCCGTTCTCGCAAATTTAATAAGTCAATATTGACTTATTAAATATGTGCATAGGTGACATACTTAACATAATAGATACCCTTAAAAAGATTCATAGAAAACACCGACCTTACCTAACCTTGTTAGTATCTTAAGATAAGCATCTTATAGCTTCGTAATTACAATTATTACCTAACCTATAATAGGTATAGGTTAAGTAATAATTGTAATTACGAAGCAATAAGATGCTTATCTTAAGATACTAACAAGGTTAGGTAAGGTCGGTGTTTTCTATGAATCTTTTTAAGGGTATCTATTATGTTTAGTATATCACCTATGCACGTAGTTAATAAGTCAATATTGACTTTACGAATTTGCGAGAACGGGTTGGTGTGTGTGGTAGGGGTGGGAATTGTGCGTTTGATGGGGGGACGGTTGTGTGTATGGTGGAGGTGGGCTGAGTGTATGGTAGGGTGGGATGTGTGTGTATATTGAGGCCGGGGAGGGGGGGGGGGTTAAGATATTACCAATGTTGGGTTACACTGGTAAAGATAATCTCATAAGAGATCCCACTAGGTTCAATATTTTATACCTTCATTTTATTAATTTAAACAAATTCTTCCTAGCGTTCTTCCCATGATTGGCTTAAGCGAATTAGTCTTAGTGTTCCCCCCATGATTGGTTTAAACAAATTCATTGATTAGTGATTTGTAACTTCTTACAATCTTGCTCAAGATTGATTTGATTGTTGCCAGTGATGATAATTGGCAAATATTATCTTTACTCTGTCTTTCAGGATGAATATTTCTTTGACTTCCACCTTCCATAGTTGATCATTTTTAATCACTAGAATCCATTTTGTTGCGTCTCTAGAACTTTTCTATTTTATCACTTTTTTTTTCCAGGGTTGGATACCATACTACAGCACCGTAAGCCTTGTCTATCACATAGTGAATACTTTACTTTTATCCACTGGTCTATCCATATATATAATTTAACCTAAATATTGTAAAAAGTCGTATATATATGAGGACCAAAGCACACATCAAAAAGATATCAAGCTGATATCTTCAAAGATATCAAGCTGATATCTTCAAAAGATATCAAGCTGATATCTTCAAAAGATATCAAGCTGATATCTTCAAAAGATATCAAGCTGATATCTTCAAAAGATATCAAGCTGATATCTTCTAAAGATATCAAGCTGATATCTTCAGTCACGTTATTGTGACTCATCGTCTGCAATCGTATCATTGTACGATCTCTTCCATTTCATGGCGAGTCTGTTTATAATGAGAACACTGAAGAGAATACATCACAGTAACGAGGCTGAGACAAATAATCCAACCTTTACACAGCTTCTAAAACTTCTTTACAAATTTCGTTACGTGGCGTTTGTCTGACTTAAGCTTTATCTTGTGCTTATGCCTCCCAAGAAGCAGCCCATAGCAGCTCTCAAATTCCCAGGCACATTTTTCTGCTAGGTGAAGAGGTGCATACATACATGGTACTTAGGTACCTTGTATGTACTGGCTGAAGCCTCAGGCACGACACCAGTGTCTGATGTATCCCTGACGGCAGGCAGCCTCTTCCAATGACCTCGACCTTGTCGTATATATTAAGACATCCCTTGATTACTTCTCCCATGCACAATTCATTATGCTTCTTCGGATCATGGATATTCTGTCATGTACTGACATTGCTCCTTGTTATGAATCTATTCTCATATATCATCCCCCTCATTCTGCAGATATCTGAATTCATGAGGTGATTTACATTTCTGATTCGCTGCATATTTTGTCTGTCGCTAAGAACCGCAGTTCTGTTGCATCACTTAATAATTTCTATCTTTTCCTGTGTGGATTTTCATCTTTGATCTGATACGTTGCTCTCTGGTCTATTGTTAGTCACGTTTCATCAACAGAAAGCATTTCCAGGCCCAAAACACCCTTTGAAAGATGGCTCGAGCACCAATAGTAACCTAGCCCCTGTTCCAAGCACCTATCAGATAGAAAATAAATATAATCACCTGTATTCCTTGTTGCACCCTCTTCTTCTCCTCGGGGTCGCCCTTCAACCCGTGTCCCACTGCAGGAGATGAAGACCAAAGAGAGACGCAGGCCGGCTGCCAACACCACCCTCGTCAATACTCTTACCACCCCGCCCTCGGTAATCATCAACACTTGTAGAAATGTTCACCACCACACAAGTAGTCAGCCAAACACACCAAGCCACTGGTAAACATTGCCACACAGCTCGACACTCACTGCAAGGCGGCGGCCAGGGTCAGCGGCGGAGTTGATTAGGGCACCACAAGGGCCACCAACCATTACCATTACTGAAATATAACACTTCTTATACCTTATGCTTGTATATACCCCCATAACATGCGTCCACACTCCCCATGGCAGATTCATATTATATTATATATATAATATGAGTCTGCCACATATTATAATATATATATATATATATATATATATATATATATATATATATATATATATATATATATATATATATATATATATATATATATATATATATAATTCCTGTTTCATTTTTCCTCCGTGGTCTGACATTGTCACAATCTTAATCACGTGTTTATTTTCGTGATATACACACACACATATATATATATACACATATATATATATATAATATATATATATATATATATATATATATATATATATATATATATATATATATATATATATATATATATATATATATATATCTAGGCGGGCTGTGTGCTACAACCACTAATATACATACCACAAGTATGTATTACACTTGAATTGTTATAGTTACCAAGTTCACCAGATAATTTTCTTTGTTTTCATTACTGAACACATTACAATGATCCTATTAATAATGAATATTCAAAATATAACAAAATAATGGGTATCATTGTTACTGCTTTATAACATAAGAACTACAGAAAGTAATTATAAATAACTGAAACACTGCAGATGGTTAATATCAACTGTTCTTTGACCCACACGCTGGTAAACAACGCCTAGAAGCTTTTTCTCCAGAGTTAACCATACTTTACTAACCTCGTGAGATGGTGGCAAAGTTTAAGGCAGTAGTTGTAGGCATCCATCAGTCTCAGGAGACTGTGGAGTTGCGCTCTGGTTGTCGGTCTGGAGTGGCCTCTCCACGGCGCAAAGCCAGGGTAGGTTGATGTGGTGGAGAAGCTGTTACCCATGCAGCAAGTCCCCCCCCCTCTCTCCACGGCGTTGAAAGTCTCAAATGGAAGGGGAAACGTCAATACGATTGGTTCCAGCGCCGTCGCAGGAACTGTGAGCTCAGGAGTTGACCTCAAAGTTGCTGAAAGAAGGCACAGGGACTCCAAACCCGGAAACCGCCGTGGTCGGGGCAAGAGAAGGGCCACCCCAGCAGGGGCAAGAACGACCCCAGCCTCCTGAAGCAGAGGCCGGGCTGCACGAGTCCCAGGTGGTGGACGTCCCAGTCCCACACCTACAGGTTCCCAGACAGAGATCGTCACAACCCTCTTTCTCCCCGAGGCCGGCTTCCTTCAAGACCAAGCAGAGTTTAAGTTATCAATTATATTATTTCACACCAAACTTATTTACCACCATACTGTAGTCTGGTTATATATAACTCGTCAAGCTGACCCAGCCAGCAGTTGTTTACATGTCATATTTGTAGCAAGATATGACTGTAGATGATAGTGAATCCCGCACAGTAGCACAGGCACCGTTCCTGCAGCTCCCACAGTACCACCACCACACCAAGCATAACACGGGATAAGTACTCTTTACCTCTCGAATGCTGACACTTCCCAAGGTTCCAGTTCGATTCCCATCCTGCTCCAAAGATTCCCTCATACATACATCACGTTACTGTGGTTCCTTTAAGTACCTCCTCACAGGAGGACACTCTCCTTGTGGTTAGTGGGCTATTCTATGTTCGGTCAGACTTCAATGATGTCATTTATCAGAGCACCCGTTCTCACGGATTGACAAGCGTTAAATAAAAAGTGATTTTAGCTAGCCAAAAGCGTACGAACCAAGGCAAAAACCAGCTAACATATCAAAGTCACTCCATCCTCATTAGTCCGAGGAAGCGTAAAAGTGCTTGTGTATTACGTGTGAGGACAGTTTGGTAGAAGTGATGGAAGAGCCGAGGGTCAGGTAGACTCACCGCCCGACGTGTTCACGACGTGTTCATTATGTGACATTGAACTGGGAGTTACATTGCGTAGCATTCCTTGCGTGTTCTGTATGCTTTGTTATATATATATGTGTGTATGTTGCTGCTGGGGGCTGCCCTCGTCACCAAGGTCTCCACCACTACTGTCAACACTCACCGTCAGTGGCATTACCATTTACACCATCTCTATCACCCCCAGTTTCACCATTATGGTCACCATTATTGTTACTACCACTCACCATTATCGTCACCATATTCACCATTATTAGACCTAATACTGTCATCACCACTTATATTATCACCGCTGCTATACTACCACCATTGCTATGAATATCACCACCATACTTGCACCAGTTATAACCACTAGTGCATATCTACCACAACTCTGACCACCAATAACACCCCCCCTCCCTCCCTCCTCCCGGCATTGCCATGATGTTGTTGTTGTTTAAGATTCAGCTACTGGGAACAAAAAGTTCCAAGTAGCACGGGCTATGGTGAGCCCGTAGGGTATTGCCACCAATTATTACCTGCTTATATATCACACCCCTCTCCTCCTCCTCCCTCTCCATTTCCATTCCCCCCCTCCCATCTTTATCCCATCCTCCCTCTCATTTCCTCCCTTTATACTCATTCGCCTACTTACTTAAATGCCCACGTACCCAGCCATCTACCTACCTACCAACCGCTTCTCATCTACAGGTGCAGATCCCGGCCCACAAAGTACCAGGTGTGCGAGAGCTGGAAGGCAGCGCTCTGTAAAGCCGAGCAGTGTACCGGCATGACAGCTGCAGCTGTAAGTATAGCTGGCAGGGAATGTCTATTTCAGTAAAAGAATGTTGCTCTGTCTGTCCAACGTTTGAGGCTAGCCTCACCCAACTTTGTAGGCTAAATGGTTTGGTGTACAGGTTCCTGAGCCTACTGGGCTTTATTATATCTGCATTTGAAACTGTGTATGTAATCAGCCTCCACCACATCACTGCCTAATGCATTCTAGCTATTAACTACTCTGGACAGTGAAAAAGATCTTTCTAACGTCCCTGTGGCTCATTTGGGTACTTAGTTTTCACCTGTGTCCCCTTGTTCGTGTTTAAACAGTTTATTTGTATCTACCCTGTCAATTCCTGAGAATTTTGTAGGTTGTGATCGTGTCTCTTCTGTTTTCCAGTGTCGTGAGGTGCATTTCATGCAGCCTTTACTCGTAATTCATGCCTCTTAGTTCTGGGACTAGCCTAGTGGAATACCTCTGAACGTTTTCCAGCTTCGCCTAGTGCCTGCGTACTCACCTAGTTCTCACCTAGTTGTGTTTGCGGGGGTGAGCTCTGGCTCTTTGGTCCCGCCTCTCAACCGTCAATCAACAGGTGTACAGATTCGTGAGTCTATTGGGCTCTATCATGTGTGTGTGGTGGTGGTGGTGGTGGTGGGGGGGGGTTGCGCTAACATTAGCATACTATCACCAGTATAGCCAGCACACCATAGCACACCATAAGCACAACGGCCACCTTGATAAACATCCATTAACACACCATGCACCTGCCAACCACTATACCCACTCATCATAACTATATAGTACAGCAGGCACCATAATTACCCATAATTACAGCCCTCCTCAACCATCCAATATAACCAATCACCATTGACATGTACGATAACCTTATAACCATTCATGTGGGTGTTACCTCTCAACACTTATTCCAATTCAAAATCCTTACATAGAACATTACATTAAATAAATAATCATGCAATTGAGTGCTGGTAAAATGAAGCAATTGTGAAGGACCTGAGTCTTTGTGGGTATGGAGTCTGACTACAATAATTACTCTAGAATACTATCTAATAATTAAATTGCAAAATGATAAATAATGAAAGAAATGACTCAACTTAGCTGAGTTCCGTAGAGTAGTATAGAGTCCATAGTCCTGGGATAATGGGCCATAGAGTCCACACTCCTGGGATAATAGGTCATAGAGTCCATAGTCCTGGGATAATGGGCCATAGAGTCCACACTCCTAGGATAATGGGCCATAGAGTCCACACTCCTGGGATAATAGGCCATAGAGTCCACACTCCTGGGATAATGGGCCATAGAGTCCACACTGCTGGGATAATGGGCCATAGGGTCCACACTCCTGGGATAATAGGTCATATAATACACGTAGGTAGCCGCTGCCTCTTCACACACCTGCCGGAAGGGTCCCCATTAGCATAATTACTTCAACTATTGTTAAAGAGCGAGGCGCTGGTTCACTGTTAGCACCCATTAACAGTCTAGAGCGGCACTACTTCTATACTATAGCCTAGCATATTATCATAAGAATTGTAATTAATTAGAATAAATGAAATGGCATTGATGTTATTATCACAAAATTAATACATTAATTAATGATGGCGTGGCGCAGTGGACTCAAGACGCGTCTGGGATCATCCTGGACGTAGGTTCGAACCCTCATCACGGCCCTTGTGGATTTGTTTTTTTAATGAAAGGTTAACTTTACATTCTTTGGTGTGGAGTTTAACTCGGTCCTCATTACCGGTGTTCCTGTGGGATAAATAGTTAGTGGCATGTATAACATTATCTTACGTCAAACTAATAAATCACACATGGCCCCAAACCGTCCTTTAATTCTGTGTTGGAGATGAGGTAACCAAGTTAACTTGTAGTTGATTTAATACACTAAGCGTAGGGTCAGGCAACCAATCGTATTGGCGTATGACTTTCCATTGGAGACTTTCGCCGCCATGGAGAGAGGGGGAGACCTGCTGCATGGGTAACAACTTCTCCCCCCCGAATCAACCTACCTTGGCTTTGCGCCCTGGTGAGGCCACTCCAGACCAGGCCGACATCAGAGCGCAACTCCATAGTCTCCTGAGATTGATGGATGCCTACTACTAGGGTCAGGCACAATATATATATATGTAGCCGCGGTCCACATGGCGTGGCGTCCTCGGAGCCCAAGTCTCGCGTTCTCTCATGGCGATTCATTGACTAATAACAGCTTATTGCACCTGTTAGCCAGGTGTTAAACACGTGTCCGGGTCCCCCCCGTGCTCACAACAACACCTGACGGTCGGCCGAGCACAACACAGCGTATAAAACTCCATGAAAAGTCTCCGTGGTGTAGTGGTAAGACACTCGCCTGGCGTTCCGCGAGCGCTATGTCATGGGTTCGTATCCTGGCCGGGAGGATTTACTGGGCGCAATTCCCTTAACTGTAGCCTCTGTTTAACGCAACAGTAAAATGTGTACTTGGATGAAAAAACGATTCTTCGCGGCAGGGGATCGTATTCCAGGACCATAGGATTAAGGACTTGCCCGAAACGCTACGCGTACTAGTGGCTGTACAAGAATGTATCAACTCTTGTATATATCTCAAAAAAAAAAAAAACACAGAAGGTGGAGGCCAGCCGCCGCCGCCGCCATGGCCCGAGCACCAACACTGTGGCGTCTCTTTAACCCACTGGTTATATTTATTATTTTTAACACATTTAGGTACATATGCATTTGTGCAGCTACCCCCTAGAGTATATGAAGGGAAATATAGTGTGTCACAAAGCTACATGATGCTAAAAATCATCACACAGGATGGTTAGTCAGTCATGTTATCATTATAGTCTACACTGGCAACCTCTACGAACGCTAATTATTGATTTCAATCGATAATTTATAAATAATATGCTATTTATTTTAATTAAGACCTTAGCACTAAGCTAAAGTATATTTTCTAAATAGTTATCAATAATAGTGCTATAAGATCAAATGAGGATCATTAGTGTTTGGCGTGGTGAGGCCACACGAGGCGCTAATTTATTGATTCAATTGATAATTTATAAATAATATGCTTATTTATTTTAATTAAGACCTTAGCACTAGCTAAAGTATATTTTCTAAATAGTAATCAACATTAGTGCTATAGGAGCAAATGAGGATCATTAGTGTTGGCCACAATGTTGATGTTGTCAACACGAGGCTGTGGAGGAGGACCCGTGTTGACTCTTGGTAAACTCCTGTAAACTCACCGACGATGTACCACCCTTACAGAGCAACAAGGAATGACTGGGGTATACACCAGGGCATATTCAAATTTACTCTAGTGTCTTATTTAGATCCCCAAGGACACATTATGGGGGCATCATATTTTTGTTCCTCACTATCTCTCTTTCTCTCCCCTCTCTCTCTATCTCTCTCTCCCTCTCCCTATCTCTTTCTCTCCCTGGTTTGGTGGGCCACCTGCATCACACAGCATGGTAGGCTGGTTACTTCACTCATAATGTCTATACTTATTAATAAGAATAATCAACAGTTAATGGCTGACGGCCTTGATGTTTATGGCTCGACCTGTTATGGTATTGTGTTGATGTCTGAGATTAATGTCATTACGACGTCACGTGTGTTTTGTTAACATTGTACTGTGGATATTTTCCATAATGTTATGACTTATCCGTTTTTTATCAGGTGCCTTAATCACCCATTACATCAATGCATTAGTAATCCAGCATTATCATCGTGTACCATAATGCATTACTAATCACGCATGACAATCTCCCTGTATAATAACACATTAACCACCCACCATACTCACAGTGTACTTATAAACTTACACAATAACCATATTCCATAACACCTACCCCCCATAACTGCACCATTATAGACGAATTATTACCCCACACCGTAACACATACCACCACACCATAACCACACAATATAACTACTTCTTGCACACAGGACACCGCGTGGTACAACAGCCTGGGCACTCTGCAGGTGTGTATGGGACCCTCAGACCTGTCACCAGCTGGACAAGCTGATCCCACTCTCCAGACCATAACATACAACATCTCCAAACTTAGGGGCAAGGATATGAACCCTCAGGTAAGTGCCCTTACAGAGCTACAAGGAAAGTCTGGGAAGGAATGACTGGGGTATACACCAGGACATATTCAAATGTACTCTAGTGTCTTATTTATATCCCCAAGAACACATTATGGGGGCACCATATTTTTATTCCTCATCATCTCTCGTTCTCTCCCTCTCTTTCTCTCGCTTTAACTCTCCTCTTCATTCCCTTGCCAGAAATCTAAGCTCCCCTGTTCCTTCCTGTAGGACGCCAGCATCATCCTGCAGGACGCACTGTCGAGCAAGACCATCGACAACATCACCAAGCAAGATGTTGATGCTCTGGGTGAGTGTTACCAACCTTTGTGGCTCTCCCGCACCTCAGCGGTAATGTTGTGTTTTGTTTCAGATGATGTACTCTCAAAGTAGTCAGTAACAGCACTGTTTTGTGAGTGGACGAGGACTTTGAAGTCAATTTGTCTTTGACTGGGATTTAGTTTTCCATTTAGGGTGTTGGGACAAGGCATCTCGCCAGCCTATTGACGTAGAGTTGTGTATGTACAGGAGGGCCATTGATGATGAGGGCTCCTGCCTGCTACCTGAAGGCCGCCGCCAGGCGTGGGCTGCTCACCACAGTCCTGCCATACATGGACTCTAGTGTTATGAGGGTCCAAGGTCCAGAGTTCTCAGCTAAGGTGGGTACAATAACTAACTATTCCCAATACTTAGAATCATTCCAACTGTTTCTAACTGAAGTGAATCCAAACAAATTTCATAACATCAACAAATCTTTCGAATTCTGTGTTTTTCCCATATAAATAGTGCCTGTTACTTTATTCCTATCTATTTCCCCATTATATTTGTTCACGTTAGTCCAACCATCTTCTCACATCATGTCCAACTACTTACACCCAATTCGGTTCTACTTCCCAACAATTCGATCCCAAAGTTGACATCTTTTACAACCATTTCTACTTCACATCTTACCGACATGTTACAATTATTTTCAGAAGACGTTTCCCCTTCCCCAACCCACAAGACTTCTCTAAATGTCCTAACACTTCAAACTTCCTCCAGACAATTTCTAACCATCATGCTAACTTGGTTCCAAGCGCTTACAGCTAATTACAAATTATCATTCATCCCAGGCAAGCCAAACAATTTCTATCCAACACCAACAGTGTTAAAAAAAAGTGGAAATAAAAGTATAACTTCACATCATTAATTTCCCCCAAAAGTTAAATAATTCAACGATAAATTTTTGTAACCAATTTCCAACAAAGAAAAAACTACTTTTCATTCAAAATCACCAATTTAAAAACGCCCAACAATTTTTATGGATGTTTAACCCTTCCCAAAATATCGAAGCAAGTGTGGTAGCCTCAGCCAGCCAGCCGCTTCAAGAATTGTAACACAGAACATCTTTTAAAATATCTGTTGACACTAGGCTGTATTATCTTTAAAAACTTACATATATTATCAACTAACAGGCGACAACTTCGTCTTTGTTATTCGTTATATATGATTTTGTATAAAAATCACAACCCTGTCTCCATAAATGGTAGTTTCCTTAGCGTCTATGAAATGTATTGTACAAAATAGGGCCTGTTAGTCCCCTTCATTTTAATTTAGGTGAAAAAATTCGCCAAAATAAGCAATTCCATGTGCAGTCTTAGACCTAATTTAGTATAAATTTGTACTATGCTCGACCTGGTAGTATACATGGATCTTTTGTTGGGCTAAAAAACATTATTTTTTTTACATACTATCCATAGTCGCATTAAGTAGTATCATTTTTAGAGGGTCAGTTGTAATAGCAACCTCATCATCTTGCAGATGAATGCACTGATGAAGGCGGACATGGCGACGGCCTTTACCAACGGCGTGTTCACACTCACCCAGCTCATCGACTCCTTGAAGATCCTTATCAGCCCGGACCTCCTCAAGGGCCAGAGCAAGGCAATCTGGAAGCAGATTGTCGACAAGGCTCATGCCACAAGTCAGCCATTGACGACTTACCAAATTGACGTCATTATGTCACAGGTAATTGTTTGTGCTTGTGGCATCCCGCTGTTGGGGAGAGAAAGGTGCTAGGCTTGCTGAGGTCTCCGTAGACCAATGATTGACCTTCCCGAGGATGCAACACACTAACCTCTAGCCACACACACTATTCACCTGGTTACCGCTAGGTAAACAGTGTGTGTGTGTGTGGTAATATTGGATTTTATGTTCATTAGTGCCTCAGGTGGCTGCATTCACTGACTTTAAACTACAGTTTTCCATCCATATAAATAAATGTCTGCATATAATTGGACGTCATTACATAAGTCATAAGTGCATCTCGATACTATGTCCTTACTTAGCAGTAACAAAATAATCTTTGGCAAGGTACTTGCCATCACTCATTCAATCAACTTTGAAATGAATCACTCACTCAACCAATTGTTGTTTCCCCAGCTGCCGCCGACGGACCTGTCCTCGTACACCCCGCTCTTCAAGGAGTACGCCCCCACCAGGAAGATTGGAGGTCTTGGGCAGGGCAGCCTGTCCGTGCTCGCCAGAGACATGTCACCCTACTCCCTGCCAGTGAGTTCTTGTTGACTATAATTGTTACCTTAATTTTGGGTGTGTTTAGGGAAGCAAATGAAGCCGATCTCGAGAATAGTTTTTAAACATGGTCACTACAACACTACCACAACAACAGACTGTCATAGAACTTACTAAGTCTCTGTTTTCTATGCTACTAATCTGACACCCGTGTTTGGGTTATGGCACCTCACTCAATTCTTTTTGAGATATATACAAGAGTTGTTACAATTCTTGTACATATCTCAAAAAGAATTGAGTGAGGCTGGAGTTTCTTATGGTCAGAGCTCACTTTTTATAAACTATATCTTTTAGTGTATAAAAACAAATAATTGTGAACAGAACCAAAATAACCTGTCCTAACCTACCCTAGGTCTACATATACATAAAACTGCTTCAACTATAGCCAACGCCTATATTGACTTCAGTGTTGCATAGCCAGGCGGCGCTGCCACTCACCGGGAAGTAGCCAAGTTTAGTTAATACAGAGATCTTGATCATCACTACAATTTTGTCCCCATTGCCTCAGAGACACTTGGTGCCTGGGGTAAAGTGCTGCTAGTTTTTTTGAAGGAGTTGGGTTCTAAGCTAAGTGAAACAACTAAAGACCCTAAAGCCGGCAGTTTCCTCTTTCAGCTCCTTAGTGGTGTGGTCCAGAGAGGAAATGCTCACTACATCCATGGTTCCTGCCCGCCGAGCTGAAGGAACTTGACAACCTGGGCCAACTAGCCTTGTACCTTGCATGTAACCAATGTTATATATCTTTTTGTGTAATGAAGTTTTAAATAAAATAAAATGACAAAATACACAATATATATAGAGGGGTGGTAGGAGAAAACAATATATTAGTGTACACAGGTGCCCCCACAAGGCTTCCCCGGATGCTTCATATCGTCTTCATCGAGGTCAAGGGGTCCCTTGACCGTTTGGGGTCAAGCCACAGCCAGTAACATCTGTGCCCTTTCCACAGTGCCTGCGGGGTGCCAACGTGACCTTCGGAGGAGCAGTTAACCTGACGGCCACCGTGGTCAGCCAGGGCATAAACTTCCTGCCCTGCATGAGTGCCGCTGATGCCATGAAGGTGGTTCCTAAGGACCTCTTTAAGGTGTTCGATGCTATCAAGGTGTCTGGTAAACCTCTGTCCATGGCAGCAGTGAGTATTTTCTATTTATCATTTTAAATCAAATTGTATTGCATTTTCAATATAATGAAGAACAATGAGTACATTGTGAGTAGTGAGTGTATGGAGAATGTGAGTAGTACATTCCAAAACCACATTGCTCCATTATATGTTGGAGTTCTGAAGTATTTGTTGTGTGTGCTCGTGTGTTACAAATACAGTACACTTCTGGGGTCTAACATGGCGGTGTAAGCTATACTCTTAACCTCCTTACGGAATATAAACATATATATTTTATAGATATAGATTATAGAGGGGTCAACTCGCACTTTGACCTTCTAAGACGTTTCAGTACCGGTTGTTAATGCAACACATTTGATTAAATAATTATAACAAAACTCTAGACTTTTGCTTTTAATAGGATTCAATATTTACCTCACGACCATTAAAGTTACACGTCCACACAATTATATTTCTTCTACAAACACGTATCGTCCACGTGGCGTTCTCCCTTTAAGAACACAAGTTCAAGTTCAAGTAAGTTTATTGAGACAAGAAAACAAAAAATACATCTCAAAGGGATAGAGTAGCTTAGGCTACTTCTACCCCCATTAAGAACACAGGGCATTCACGTGTTGTTCTCTCCCTCTCTTAACATCAGTGCCGAGTGTTCAGAGACAAGTTGACGGACTGGGCCGCCACTAACATGCCCACCGGACTCAAGTCCCTCACTGATGTTGGCCAGCAACTCTTCCTCAAAGATGTGACGAGTATCCCACCGTGTGTCGCCGTGGACATGGGGTGAGTGCAGCACAAGATTTACACCACTGCTCGCTGAAATATGTTGTTTTTTCGCATACTGGTGTTTGCAAGGCGAGCCTGATATTCCTGGCCTCTATCTCTCAGTTGCCAATAGCTGGAGACCCCTCATGGTTTCATAGCTTAACTCTCTAAGATCAGGAACTAAATCGGAGATTATCCTATCGTATCCTAGCGATATCTTCAGTGTTCGAAGCTATCTGGGTATCAGTTTAGGTCAGAACTGTTTTTGGTTGTGATCCCATACTCAGCCAATATATTCTAGCTTTTTATACGACAGTAAATTGCAACATTCTCGTCTGGATCATGAAGCCTAACTTGCCTGGGCTCCTGACGACTTATTTGTTGGGGCTCCTGAATACTAACTTTCCTGGCTCCTAAAGACTTCATAAATGCTTTCCAGCTTTGCATGTGCCGATGATGTTATGTAGTTAAGGTTGATCTTGTTCATTTTAACGATATCTCTAATTATCTTTAATGTTGTGTTCGAGTCTTCATTGCCACTTTCTCATGGCAATTATAGGAATAGTTATCTTTCTCTCTCTCTTAATTATATTAATAGCCTCTCAACTTTCTTAAATGTTCTTTTGTATGCTTGGCAAGGCAAGGCAGACTCTAGCTCTGCTTTCATACAGGTGGTGAACACTGCTTTGATTGATTCCATGCTCTTGATTGCTGTTTTATGTGCCAGCTTTATTTTGTGTACATGTCAACTTATATACGCTCGTCTGTCTGTGCAACCCGTTCTCGCACTTGCTTATAGTCAATATTTGGCTTATGAATAAGTGTATATGTGACATACTAAGTCTGTGTTTGTGCGGAATAAGCTTCAGTTCTGGGAGCCACCTCTTAGCTATTTATGGACAATCTGCCTCCCACATTCTACCTCACTCAGTGTGTCTCTCACTTGGACAGAGACATTGCCCTGCAAGTGCTGAACGGGGAGATGAAGCAGGTGTTGTTGATGCAGATGTGTAAGGCCAACGTCCTCTCCACCATCCCCCAGGACGGCAGGCGCCTCTTCATCAACTCTATTGTCAGTGACATGGTAAGCAAAACATGTGAACTGTGTTTCCTAATTGTATTTCCTTTCATTTGGGGAATTCCATCCTGGAATTACGTCAGTTTGCTATGAATCTTGGCAGAATTGTTGGAATATCTGTGTCGGCGCTAACAAGCTGAGGAAGATTACAGAGGCGGGCTGCTTCTTGTCCCGTTCCCTGATGTTATGTCTAGAAGACTGTGATGGTTTGTGTAAGCCAAGCTTTGTGGAGGCCTAGTCGAGAACTGGACCTCAGGGACGTTGAGTCCCGAAATCATGGCAAGGTAAAAGATAAGCAGATCACAAGCAGACATACGCATGCTGCTAGGATATCTACCATCTTCCTATGATGGTGACTTAGGTGCCACACCGGCGGCCAGGATATCCAGTACATGCCAGCCTACACAAATGTCTCCATCATTGTTCAGGATATCAAGGAGAATATTTGCTATCATTAAATTAATGTATCCTTCCCGGTGATGGGAATTTTCATTTTTATCTATGAGGCTTTTATCTCGATGATTGTGTTTCATTTATTTGTATTTACATTGGGAGATACTGTAGAATATTTAAATTAAGGTAATTCAATGCGATATACAAAGTATTGTATAGTCTTCGCTTCTACAAGTTCAAGTTCAAGTATGTTTATTGAGATAAGCAAGAAATACATCTCAAAGAGATAGAGTAGCTTAGGCTATTTCTACCCCCTCCCCTTTCGCTTCTTAATTATCGTTTATAAATATTGATTTGGTATTTCACTTATATCTTTAGTATCAGTGACCTCGTTGAGTTTATGTTAAATAAATAGTTATCGAATCAATCAATACAAATTAGTATTATAGTAATAGTATTAATAGTAATACAAATTAGTATTATAATTAGTATTATAGTAATACAAATTAGTATTATAGTCTATTGTACAATCAATCAATACAAATTAGTATTATAGTTAGTTATATTATAAATATTAATCAATTAGTATTAAATAAATAGTTATCGAATACAATAAATACAATACACGACTTAATACTGATGACAGTCTATAAATATTTGCATAAAAAAATTAATCTTGACCTTGAATGATCTCTAACTTAAGTAAACTCTAACTTGACAGTGAAAGATTACTTCCACATCAAACACAAGGAATATATACACCGTGAGGTGGACTATAGTTCTCGGTATATATACACTTAAGAGTTTACATTAGTCTTGAACAATGTCGCCAGACTAGAGTGTGCTTTAGTGGTTGATCAGCAAGCTATTGTGGGGAGCCCGGTAACCCTCCAGAGGTTTTAGTCCTGAAGACCAACAACAAATCAACCAAAACCTCGCCAAACTGATATGCAATGATGTACTCTTCAATGCTGTCTTAATATTATAATATATCATTTCATATGAAAGCAGATTTTTAAAACCATTACGGACTTCAGAGGCAAATTTTCATGTAAACAAGTGACCTTAAATACAAGTGACAACAGGTGGTTAATTGGTGGCGTTGAGCATCTGTCATGAACACACAGAATTCACAATTGCGTGATGCATCAAATGAAGTGTCTGGGATGCTCTCGGACGCAGGTTCGAATCCTCGTCACGGCCCTTGTGGATTTGTTCATCTGTCATGAAGTATAAACACGGTCATATCCCACTCAAGAGAGTTCTGCTCCTTATTGTCACTCCTTTAGGAGATGTGCAGTTACATTTCTGAATGAAGTAAACTTCTTAGTTGATATAAACAAGCTTTTTAACTATCGGAAATTGAAAATAATTAAATAGTTTGGCCGTCTTTCTTCCCTTCCTGTCTCCCCAGATGGGTACGTCGGGAGCCCAGCTGGGAATATGTGAGCTAAACAAGCTTGGTAACTGTGCATTTGACCTCAATGCGGATAACTTGAAGAAAATGGACGAATTCGCCTCCTACGAGTTCATCAAACGTCTCCAGGTTAGTTTGTTAGTGTGTGTGACAGTTCTTGAGTGTGTTTGTCATTGTGTGTGTCTCTGTGTACCTGTGTGTGACATGTATGTTCTTAACGTGTACTCCCGGAATGAGAGATTTGTGGCATTTCCTCCCCGTGGGATTTTCTTGATTTATAGTTGAATTCTAGTATGGGGTTTAATTCCAATGCTTCTTCTAATGTGTTCAACTCATTAGTCTTAAAATTAAGAAAAGCCTGATATCTCTGGCTAATTTGAACCTATTGTTTACATGTTTGTTCTCTCATGCTGATTTCACCCCTTGATTTTGATTGTTGCCGCCGAAGGAGGCTAGTATATTGTGCTTGTGTCCCCTCGTCCTGGAATTACCTTTGTGTCCCCTCGTCCTGGAATTACCTTTGTGTCCCCTCGTGTGGACTTAACTTTGTGTCCCCTCGTCCTCTCCCCTTGATTTCCCTCATCCAAGACTTACCGTCGTGTCCTCCTCTCGTGTGGACTTACTCGCATGTCCCCCTCCCCCCTGGGGGGACTTAATTGTGTGCCCTCCGCATATTGGTCTCATACCTCGTCTGTCCCAACTACCTTCAGCTCCTAAGCCACTTATTTCAATCAGTAATTGATCAGTGTAGGTCCTCATGTAGTTACATTTTGCAACACAAGAGGATAAAGCACCAGTAATTCGCTTTAATCTGTTTGACACGCCAGTTGGGGGTAGGATATATTACCATAGTATACGTTATGTTACCATAACAACGGGTTGAAACTATGTCAACATTTTGCTTAAAGTTTACTGTAAGGGATACAGAGGATAAGACAATCATAAGTAGATTGTCAATCATAAGTAGATAAGATCAATCATACTTAGATAAGTATGTTACCCCTAAAAATCACTACCAGTGTCACATTACAACTAAATTCAAGATTTTCAAGTAAACTTAACTGTTTTCTTAGGAGTAAGGCAATTCATAAATATCCTCGGGAAGAAATCCTCGAGCAACATTAACGATCAAGTTCAAGTTTACTGAGATAATACAATACATCTCAAGAGGATAGACTAGCTTAGGCTATGTCTGCCCTTACCTATTACCGATCGTGACCTTAAGAGTACACCTTTGTAACTGCCTGACTAAAGTAGCTTAGTTATCCCCTTAACTTTACCCTCTAAGACAGAAAATGAGCTTGAATGATCGGTTAAAGAAAACATATAATATATAGGACTAACACAACTTTTCCAGTACTTCGGGAACTTCTTTCTAGAACTCATCTAACTCACCTAGTTGTGCTTGCGGGGGGTTGAACTCTGGCTCTTTGGTTCCGCCTCTCAACTGTCAATCAACTGGTGTACAGGTTCCTGAGCCTACTGGGCTCTATCATATCTACACTTGAAAGTGTGTATGGAGTCAGCCTCCACCACATTTATTTATTTATTTATTTATTTATTTATTTATATATATACAAGAAGGTACATTGGGTTTGTGAGAATACATTGGATAGTACAGTATTTACATTCTTGTAAAGCCACTAGTACGCGCAGCGTTTCGGGCAGGTCCTTAATCTAGCAGATAATTTTAAGTAGGTAATTTCTATCAGAATTGATAAATGATAAAGATACATTACAAGAGAAAAATGAGATGAGAGAGAAAAGTAGGTATATTAAAGCACATTGTTATATTAAAGCTCTGATTAATTACATTGACAGCTTGATTAGTAATTTAAACAAGGTTAATAGACACCATACAGCAGATTGACAGCACATATAAGACAGCAATGATCACAATGGTAAACATGTTCAGATTGGGTACATAAAGATTGGGAGACTGGGTAGCAAAAGATACAGATAAACAAGATTTATAAACACCATATATAAACACATCACTGCCTAATGCATTCCATTTATCCATTCCATTCCATAGTGCATTCCATTCCCCAGTGTCGGGGACAGGAAGCCTGTGGGGTTAATTGTAACTGACATTAACAGATCACAACAGTTGCCTAATTCCCAGATATGTGTTTAAGCCTTGGCGATATAAAAAGTGTATATCCATCCTGTACAGGAATCCTGTACACAAGCCAACTGAGCCACGGGTTTAGTTTAAGGAGAAAGTGAGGCCTGAGACTTTCCTGTTTCCATTATAAACAGTTATAACTGAAGACCTAAAAAAATAAACCTGTGTTTGCACCTGTCCACAGAAAGCCTTCATGAGCCCGGTACCTCCATGCCTCGACCAGTCGCAGCAGCAACAGATTGAGCAGATGCTTATCAATGTCAGAGGGTGAGACCATTTGTAAGGTAGCTCTATAAAGATAAGGGGCCAGATTCACGAAACACACTCATTCAACACCGCTCCTGTGCCAGGTAAGTCCACTACGGGCTCACCATAGCCCGTGCTACTTAGAACTTGTTCCGAGTAGCTGAATCTATAACAACAACATTCAAGAAACACAGTTACAGCCCGCTCCTGTGCCTGGTAAGTCCATTACGGGCTCACCATAGCCCGTGCTACTTGGAACATTGTTCCCAGTAGCTGAATCTTTAACAACAATAATTCACGAAACACTGAAAAGATTTACTGAACAAAAAATTGTACCACTACGGGTTATTCATGCCCGTGCCACCTCTTGGGTGGCTTAATCTTTATCAATCAATCATCAATCGATTCACGAAGCAGTTACGCAAGTACTTACGAACTTGTACATCTTTCCTCAATCTTTGACGGCGTTGGTTACATTTATTAAACAGTTTACAAACATGAAAACTTAACAATCAATTGGTATTGTTATGAACAGCCTCCTGGTGCTTCGGAGCTCATTAACTGTTCAATAATTGTAAACAAAGCCGCCAAAGATTGCGAAAAGATGTACACGCTCGTAAGTGCTTGCGTAACTGATTCGTGAATCTGGCCTCATGTCATATGTAAAACTAGTCCCTTAAGATCCGAAAATATATGGTCATTATATGCCTTATTTCTTGCTAAGTGTCCCATTACAGGTTATTGCTTAGTATTACTTCTGAAGATCAGAATGAAAGGTCATTCCACGAGGCTTTACCATTTAGGGAAGGTCATTGGGAAGTGTCATTCCTAAAGGAAATGACGCTTCTAAATGACATTCCAGAACTTGTTATTGCTTTCCAGTCTCACTCCTGGAACTTAAAGACCACAGCTCTCTTATGCTTCCTGCTCGTTATCTTTCTTTTCTCCACCTCCTCTTCCGGTACTGAGGGATTGATTGATGATTGATGAAGATTAAGCCACCCAAAATGTGGCACGGGCATGAATAGCCCGTAAGTGGTGGCCCTTTTGACCCATCACCAGTATCAAGAGAGGTACTGAGGGGATCGACGGGGGCTTATAAGGCGCCTCTTCAAGGCAAAGGATAAGGGACAGACTAAGAATGCTGCGTATTGAAGGTATGGACCACATAGTACCGGTAGGCCATAACACTCTTGCTCCTCGGGTCTGGGGTCCTGGTTGCCAGATATGCTGGCCCTAAATGGTGTATAAATCCTGGAACTAGAATAATATTTTTCTGTTTTTTATAGAATTTGTTTATAACTGTTTTTATCCTGCTGTCCACCTCCCCAAGTAGCTTGCCCTCTTGACTTCCGTTCCTCTGTGACCCTTGACCTTGTGGTGACCTTTGACCTCTGACCTTCCAGGCCCACCAACACCTGGAAGGATGCAAGTGACGTCAGTTGTCTCCTAGGAACGCTCACCAGCACCAACTTAATGGGGATCCCGGATGAGGTCTACACCTCGACGTCTTGCAACATTATGATGTCACCCTTCGAAGATGGTCAGCCGGTGAGGGAGGGAAACAGGATGGAAAAGAGGGAAGTAGAGAAGGGGAGTGATAGAGGGAGAGGAGGAACAGGAAACTACATTTTCTCTTACATTTGAACAAATCCACAAGGGCCGTGACGAGGATTCGAACCTGCGTCCGGGAGCATCCCAGACACTGCCTTAATCGACTGAGCTACATTTGATTTGTTTCTTGACTTTGGTATATTGGTTTTCTAGTTTCTCTTTTTCAATAATAATCTTTCTCCTTCGAAAACGCCATCCTTATACAAATTTTTTTTATCTCTTATTTCCTCATTTTTTTCCTTTCCATGTTTTGTCCAAGCTTGTTGTGTGTTCCCCACACACACCTTCATGTATATATT
>NC_091199.1:7028038-7091974 GCF_040958095.1 Procambarus clarkii | reverse complement strand
GGTGGAAGTGTGTGGATATGGGGTGTTTTGGTGGTGGAAGTGTGTGTGGATATATGTGTGGTTTGGTGGTGGAAGTGTGTGTGGATATATGTGTTTTGGTGGTGGAAGTGTGTGTGGATATGGGGTGTTTTGGTGGTGGAAGTGTGTGTGGATATATGTGTGTTTTGGTGGTGGAAGTGTGTGTGTATATATGTGTGTTTTGCTGGTGGAAGTGTGTGTGGATATGTGGTGTTTTGGTGGTGGAAGTGTGTGTGTATATATGTGTGTTTGGTGGTGGAAGTGTGTGTGGATATGTGGTGTTTTGGTGGTGGAAGTGTGTGTGTATATATGTGTGTTTTGGTGGTGGAAGTGTGTGTGGATATATGTGTGTTTTGGTGGTGGAAGTGTGTGTGGATATGTGTGTTTTGGTGGTGGAAGTGTGTGGATATGTGTGTTTTGGTGGTGGAAGTGTGTGTGGATATATGTGTGTTTTGGTGGTGGGAGTGTGTGTGGATATGTGTGCTTTGGTGGTGGAAGTGTGTGTGGATATGTGTGTTTTGGTGGTAGAAGTGTGTGTGTATATATGTGTGTTTTGGTGGTGGAAGTGTGTGTGGATATGGGGTGTTTTGGTGGTGGAAGTGTGTGTGGATATGGGGTGTTTTGGTGGTGGAAGTGTGTGTGGATATGGGGTGTTTTGGTGGTGCAAGAGACTCGAAAGATTAAAAGCATTTCACGGAGCTAGGACTCATCTAAGACGATACGTTGAAGATTTAAAGACAGGGCCAAAATCTAGAGCTCAACCTCCATAAGCACAAACAGGGGGATAGTGCAGTTGGCTTACAACCTATTGGTAGAGTCGTTTGGGCACACTTCCTAACATTTGATGCCCATTCACATTGTAAATAGTTACCATGGAGATAGTCAGCTGTTGTGGGTTGCATCCTGGGTAAAGGAATAAGCGTTTGCCATTAGGGTCGAGATAAGAGGCTTACTATCCCAAACAATAGGAGCCTATACTAAGGAAGCCTCGGTAAACAAAGTTGGTTGTTGTTGGCTTCCTCTTGGTTGGCAAAGTTGGCTTCATCCGAGCATCTCTCCTCCCAGCCGGCGATGCTAATGACTGCCAGCAAGTCCGAGGTCACCAACCTCATAGAGATGGGAGCCGGCAAGGTCCCCCAGAGGTTCCTCGATGAGTTGAACCGTATGACGCTCATCACCCAGACGGACGAGGAGGTCATCAACATGATCCAGAGTGAAGTCGGCCAGGTACTGTATACATCATCTGTATGGTCATATTTACACACACACACCTCACGACACTGGAAGACACAATAGTATGGGCAGACATAATCACTACCTACAAAATTCTCAGAGGAATTGAGAGGGTAGATAAAGATAAACTGTTTAACACGGGTGGTATGCGAACAAGGGGACACAGGTGGAGACTTAGAACCCAAATGAGCCACAGGGACGTTAGAAAGAATTTTTTCAGTGTCAGAGTAGTTAACAGATGGAATGCACTAGGCAGTGATGTGGTGGAGACTGACTCCATACACAGTTTCAAATGTAGATATGATAGAGCTCAGTAGGTTCAGGAACCTGTACACCAGTTGATTGACAGTTGAGAGGCGGGACCAAAGAGCCACAGCTCAACCCCCGCAAGCACAACTAGGTAAGTACACCCCCCCCCCACACACACACACATAGTTTCAAAGCATTATACAACAAATAGTACTGGGAAGACGGGACACCATGAGCATAGCTCTCATCCTGTAACTACACTTAGATAGTTACACTTAAGTAATTACACACACACATACTTAGAGCAAAGTCTTAGATTTTATTTAAAATTGTATCTTTTAAAAATATTTTTATTACTTTTCAGTGTAATTCAAAAAACATTATTGTTAATTGCTTTAATATAATTATTATAATATGCTTGTGCAATAATGTCCCTAAAAGTACTCTTATTTAGGCCTTTACCTTTTGCATGTAACAAACTGGCCAATTTATTCTAGCTATGAAAATCGATTTATTCTAGCTATGAAAATCGATTTATTCTAGCTATGAAAATCGATTTATTCTAGCTATGAAAATCGATTTATTCTAGCTATGAAAATCTATTTATTCTAGCTATGAAAATCTATTTATTCTAGCTATGAAAATCTATTTATTCTAGCTATGAAAATCTATTTATTCTAGCTATGAAAATCAATTTATTCTAGCTATGAAAATCAATTTATTCTAGCTATGAAAATCAATTTATTCTAGCTATGAAAATCTATTTATTCTAGCTATGAAAATCTATTTATTCTAGCTATGAAAATCTATTTATTCTAGCTATGAAAATCAATTTATTCTAGCTATGAAAATCTATTTATTCTAGCTATGAAAATCTATTTATTCTAGCTATGAAAATCTATTTATTCTAGCTATGAAAATCTATTTATTCTAGCTATGAAAATCTATTTATTCTAGCTATGAAAATCTATTTATTCTAGCTATGAAAATCTATTTATTCTAGCTATGAAAATCTATTTCTTCTAGCTATGAAAATCCACCTGCACCTTGTGAATCTAATACTTAAATAACAACGAGTTAGTTAACTCGATTGACTAACTAGTTGATGGTAAGTCTTCAGCACTAAGAGCACCCACTACACTGAGTGCTTGTACTCGACTCTTTATCAACTGTAAATTCTTTATACGAATTGTTAAGTCCTCTTTTTTGGTCTTAGAGCAATTAATTTTTGTCTTTATTTTGTCTTAAAACTGCTGATTTATTCCTCTGGAAATTGGCCAGTAAAGTTAAGTGGGGTTTTGAAAGCAATTCATAAAGAAATATTTAAGACAGTTGTTAACATATAACCTCTAAGTGAATTATAAGGCTGTCTTAAAAGTCAAATCTTTTAGTTGATTATGCTTCTAAATCTAAATAAAAGTGAAAACCGCTTTAGAGACGCATGAAATCTCAGTATTTAAGCAAAAAATCTGTATAATTTTATTTGATATTGTGAAAGGCGTCGCAGGCAAGGTACATTAATTAAAGTATTATGTTAAAACTGCCTCCTGGCTCAAAAATTTAACAGGATATTATAACTCTTGAAAGAGATTCTAACAATATGTCACTAATAACATAACAATTGTCTTTTTATGAGCCAATTCCCAACATTGACAACAAAGTCAGTCAAAAAACATAAATTAATATTTGTAAACAGCACTCCCCCCTCCCCTCCACCAACCCTCTGAGAAAACCCCAAATTTTCCTAAAAGATTCCAACAATTTTAGGCTTTTGTCTATGAATTAATTTGTAATTAATTCTTTGGAGCCAAGCATTCAAATTATTTTTTCTGTGGTGTTGTGTGCTGTTGACAGTGTAGCACGCTGATATCAACTGCTGGAACATCGTCTGCTCCTGGCTGTGAGGTAGTCAAGTTTTAATTATCCGCATGTGTACTCTTATCTCCTAACATTCTTCCCAGATTATTGGTGTAAACGTTTACTGAAGGACTAAAGTAGAAAGGTCCGCATGTTCATGTAGTAACACTTTCCATTACTTCCAGAGAATTTGTATCAAATGTTGGCAATTATTTAAGGGCTTTCAGGTGGTGAGGTCCGCATGTGCATGTGGTAATACTGTTCCAATGTTGCCCCCCCTAACAAGTGGAGAAGTCTGCATGTTTATGAGGAAATTCTCTTTACCTATTGGCTCTCAAAAGTTAAATATAAAACAGTAATGTCCAATTGGACTATGTCCGTAGTTAGCATGTGATTATTGTGACCAGAATTTGTGAAACACTGAACCATCTATTATCTATATGTAGTGCATGAGTCTGGATTAGAGTTATGTATGTATGTATATATATATATATATAATATATATAATAATATATATATATATATTATATATATATATATATATATATATATATATTATATATATATATATATATATATATATTTTTTTTTTTTTTTACTAGTATCAGTATTAAGAAGAGCAATCAAGTTACCAAAATTGATGGTAAAGAAACTGTAGCAGTCATTGATGGATATATTTGGTACAACGTTTCATTCCTCTCTGGGACATCTCTAGGTAATGAATGCCAGAGTTACAGTTTTGGGTTAAATACACATATCAAAGACTCGAAGGAGTTAAATACATGTGAATTTAACCCCCCAAAAATATGTGTGAGATGATCTCCTTGAGAGTTGATCTTCAAGGGAAATATTAATAAAGTATTTAATATATAACACAAAATGAAACTCGGAAGAATGCATATGAATGGGATACGTTCAAATTCAGTAAAGACCTGGGTAAATACTGGTCAGGAAACAGGACTTTGATTTGTGGAGCAGATTACAGGTTAACACACCTGAGATCACTTGATTGTTTCGGTGGATATAAACAGGAGCTGCCTCCAATAGGGTCAATACAGGTTTACTGATCACTGTACAAGACAATCACCAGGTGTACACTGTGTGTGGTGGTCACTGTACAAGACAATCACCAGGTGTACACTGTGTGTGGTGATCACTGTACAAGACAATCACCAGGTGTACACAGTGTGTGGTGGTCACTGTACAAGACAATCACCAGGTGTACACTGTGTGTGGTGATCACTGTACAAGACAATCACCAGGTGTACACTGTGTGTGGTGGTCACTGTACAAGACAATCACCAGGTGTACAGTGTGTGGTGGTCACTGTACAAGTCAACTATTGTTGCTTCAGTCACAATATTACATACTAGTGTTATTTATCTTAACAATGTCATATTTTTGCATGATAAACAATGCTCTACGATGCATATAAGTAAATTAAAAGAGATTAAGTGTACTGTATTTACAAAATTGCGTCTTTTGTGTATTTTAAGAGACCAACAAGACTTGTAAAGGTGTTTTTGCGTCAATATTTGTATACATGTATACAATTATTGTATATGTATGGATACAATTACACATTGTAACATGTATACAATTTCACATTGATGTTATGGTAGTTCTGGCATCCGGTCCAGCATAAACATACTCTTATATATATTTTTTTGCATCAATTATTAACTAATTGTTTTCGGAAGTGCATGAAATAAATGTTGGTAAATATGTCCTTGCATGATAATGGTTATTGGTAAATTAGTGGGTGTGAACGACTTGATAGTTTACGGTATGTGCAGGCGTGAAAGTCATGCGCAGGATGCATTCAGAAAATTGCAAATGTGTGAGCGTTTTCTAGTATATATATATGCAATTGACGATCACAAAACACTGATCATTTTATGCGGAAAATCCACAGAGAAATATGAAATGAGGTGAACGTTTCGGCTTGTTAAAGTCGGCTTGAGTCTGGTGTTGACAAAGGCTTTAACAAGCCGAAACGTTCACCTCATTTCATATTTCTCTGTGGATTTTCCGATATATATATATATATATCCTCCACACAGCCTCCTTCTTTGAGGCTGTGGGTCCCTATATGTATAATATATATATATATATATATATATATATATATATATATATATATATATATATATATATATATATATATATATATGGTGTGTGTGTGTGTGTGTGTAGAGAGAGATATACCGAGAGAGCTCATTCTTTAATAAATTAGCACCCTAACAGCTAACACTGAGTGAAATCGTGACCCTGGTGTCAAGGCTGGGTGACCCCGCCAAGTGGTCTCCTCAGAACGTGACTGACCTCGGCCCAGTTCTCTTCCTGCTACCCGTCTGTGTCGACAAGGTCCAGAACGACTCTACTGCCCAGGCGGTGTAAGTATGGCTGGGGAGCTGGAGACAAGAGTGAAGGAGAGTGAGAGGGGGAGTAGTGAGAGGGATAAGGTCAGATAGCGAGAGCGAGAAAGCATGGAAAACCGAGGTAGAGACATTTAGAATAAAACACCTTACCTTAAGGTCCATAGAAAGGTTATCTGGTGAGGCTGGGATGATGCTGCTACAGATCCTGTATGGAGAGATGAGGTCAGGAGATAAGAGAACTCTTCTCCTCGCAGCAAGACTTGTGACCAAGTAGCCAGGCTGCCGGTGACGTGCCAGTTACCTGTAGGGAAAGCATGTATATTGAATTTGATTTACCTGGAGTACTAAAACTACCGCTATTGTTCCTACTATTAGATTACATTAACTGCTGTTGTTGGCTACATATGCTGCACTACTAAAACTATTTCTCAAAATAATTATTGACTACTCATTTAGCTATTACTATTAATTCAATCACTTTTTTTTTTACTTCGGGCCAGTAGACACCACAGCTAGCTAGTTAAACGAGGTAAATGACACCATTTCCAGTTCCCGAAATACATTACACAACATATCGACCACAGATGTATGCACCGAACGGTGTTGCCAGCTTGTGGGTGCATACACTGAGAGAGTATACTGTAGTCGTGGACGGTGTTCAGGACTATAGTATACTTGCTGGCTGGTCAGTAAGCTGTTGAGGTGACGTTAGTAACCCTCCAAGGGGTGATGGGCCCAACACTAAACTTGCTGTTTGGTCAGAAACATTTGTTGTAGAACTTCTAGGGACAGGCTTCAGGCGAGCTGAAATAGGATAACAGTCATTAGCTTACAAGTTTTATTAATATCAGTGTCGTTCATAATGAACCCTAGTCTTAGTTTAAGAGAGCGACACACAGAGATACACAACTCCATATCACTCCAAACACTATCTCACCAACAGCATGGGGGTCCTCAAGATGTGTCTGACAGCCAACCCCGACCCTAACTGCCTTCAACCGGGTCAACTGTGGAACCTTATCCAGATGATGTCCCTTCGCTTGGAAGGCCCGCCGTCTTCCTGGGGGCAGAGCAGTGTCGCCAACATAGGTGGTATCAACATGATACCTGACTATGCTGTCGTCTATCTCAGTGATTCCTTAATTAAGATGTTCAAGCCGGATATTGTTAAGGTGAGAGGGGAGAGTGTGTGTTTGTGTGGGATACAGGAACAGGAAGGGAAACGGGGTTACATGCGCTGTCACCCCTTAGGTTGTGTAGTATTTTTGCGGTGTGTGTGTTGAGGTGTCGTGTGTGTGTGTGCTTGATGTATGTTTGTGCGAGACATGTTGCGTGTGTGTATTAAGTGGAGGGGAAAGGTGTGTGTGTGTGTGTGTGTGTGTGTGTGTGTGTGTGTGTGCAACCCGTTCTCGCAAATTTAATAAGTCAATATTGACTTATTAAATATGTGCATAGGTGACATACTTAACATAATAGATACCCTTAAAAAGATTCATAGAAAACACCGACCTTACCTAACCTTGTTAGTATCTTAAGATAAGCATCTTATAGCTTCGTAATTACAATTATTACCTAACCTATAATAGGTATAGGTTAAGTAATAATTGTAATTACGAAGCAATAAGATGCTTATCTTAAGATACTAACAAGGTTAGGTAAGGTCGGTGTTTTCTATGAATCTTTTTAAGGGTATCTATTATGTTTAGTATATCACCTATGCACGTAGTTAATAAGTCAATATTGACTTTACGAATTTGCGAGAACGGGTTGTGTGTGGTGGTAGGGGTGGGAATTGTGCGTTTGATGGGGGGACGGTTGTGTGTATGGTGGAGGTGGGCTGAGTGTATGGTAGGGTGGGATGTGTGTGTATATTGAGGCCGGGGAGGGGGGGGGGGGTTAAGATATTACCAATGTTGGGTTACACTGGTAAAGATAATCTCATAAGAGATCCCACTAGGATCAATATTTTATACCTTCATTTTATTAATTTAAACAAATTCTTCCTAGCGTTCTTCCCATGATTGGCTTAAGCGAATTAGTCTTAGTGTTCTTCCCCATGATTGGTTTAAACAAATTCATTGATTAGTGATTTGTAACTTCTTACAATCTTGCTCAAGATTGATTTGATTGTTGCCAGTGATGATAATTGGCAAATATTATCTTTACTCTGTCTTTCAGGATGAATATTTCCAGTGACTTCCACCTTCCATAGTTGATCATTTTTAATCACTAGAATCCATTTTGTTGCGTCTCTAGAACTTTTCTATTTTATCACTTTTTTTTCCAGGGTTGGATACCATACTACAGCACCGTAAGCCTTGTCTATCACATAGTGAATACTTTACTTTTATCCACTGGTCTATCCATATATATAATTTAACCTAAATATTGTAAAAAGTCGTATATATATGAGGACCAAAGCACACATCAAAAAGATATCAAGCTGATATCTTCAAAAGATATCAAGCTGATATCTTCAAAAGATATCAAGCTGATATCTTCAAAAGATATCAAGCTGATATCTTCAAAAGATATCAAGCTGATATCTTCAAAAGATATCAAGCTGATATCTTCTAAAGATATCAAGCTGATATCTTCAGTCACGTTATTGTGACTCATCGTCTGCAATCGTATCATTGTACGATCTCTTCCATTTCATGGCGAGTCTGTTTATAATGAGAACACTGAAGAGAATACATCACAGTAACGAGGCTGAGACAAATAATCCAACCTTTACACAGCTTCTAAAACTTCTTTACAAATTTCGTTACGTGGCGTTTGTCTGACTTAAGCTTTATCTTGTGCTTATGCCTCCCAAGAAGCAGCCCATAGCAGCTCTCAAATTCCCAGGCACATTTTTCTGCTAGGTGAAGAGGTGCATACATACATGGTACTTAGGTACCATGTATGTACTGGCTGAAGCCTCAGGCACGACACCAGTGTCTGATGTATCCCTGACGGCAGGCAGCCTCTACCAATGACCTCGACCTTGTCGTATATATTAAGACATCCCTTGATTACTTCTCCCATGCACAATTTATTATGCTTCTTCGGATCATGGATATTCTGTCATGTACTGACATTGCTCCTTGTTATGAATCTATTCTCATATATCATCCCCCTCATTCTGCAGATATCTGAATTCATGAGGTGATTTACATTTCTGATTCGCTGCATATTTTGTCTGTCGCTAAGAACCGCAGTTCTGTTGCATCACTTAATAATTTCTATCTTTTCCTGTGTGGATTTTCATCTTTGATCTGATACGTTGCTCTCTGGTCTATTGTTAGTCACGTTTCATCAACAGAAAGCATTTCCAGGCCCAAAACACCCTTTGAAAGATGGCTCGAGCACCAATAGTAACCTAGCCCCTGTTCCAAGCACCTATCAGATAGAAAATAAATATAATCACCTGTATTCCTTGTTGCACCCTCTTCTTCTCCTCGGGGTCGCCCTTCAACCCGTGTCCCACTGCAGGAGATGAAGACCAAAGAGAGACGCAGGCCGGCTGCCAACACCACCCTCGTCAATACTCTTACCACCCCGCCCTCGGTAATCATCAACACTTGTAGAAATGTTCACCACCACACAAGTAGTCAGCCAAACACACCAAGCCACTGGTAAACATTGCCACACAGCTCGACACTCACTGCAAGGCGGCGGCCAGGGTCAGCGGCGGAGTTGATTAGGGCACCACAAGGGCCACCAACCATTACCATTACTGAAATATAACACTTCTTATACCTTATGCTTGTATATACCCCATAACATGCGTCCACACTCCCCATGGCAGATTCATATTATATTATATATATAATATGAGTCTGCCACATATTATATTATATATATATATATTATATATATATATATATATATATATATATATATATATATATATATATATATATATATATATAATTCCTGTTTCATTTTTCCTCCGTGGTCTGACATTGTCACAATCTTAATCACGTGTTTATTTTCGTGATATACACACACATATATATATATATATATATATAATATATATATATATATATATATATATATATATATATATATATATATATATATATATATATATATATATATCTAGGCGGGCTGTGTGCTACAACCACTAATATACATACCACAAGTATGTATTACACTTGAATTGTTATAGTTACCAAGTTCACCAGATAATTTTCTTTGTTTTCATTACTGAACACATTACAATGATCCTATTAATAATGAATATTCAAAATATAACAAAATAATGGGTATCATTGTTACTGCTTTATAACATAAGAACTACACAAAGTAATTATAAATAACTGAAACACTGCAGATGGTTAATATCAACTGTTCTTTGACCCACACGCTGGTAAACAACGCCTAGAAGCTTTTTCTCCAGAGTTAACCATACTTTACTAACCTCGTGAGATGGTGGCAAAGTTTAAGGCAGTAGTTGTAGGCATCCATCAGTCTCAGGAGACTGTGGAGTTGCGCTCTGGTTGTCGGTCTGGAGTGGCCTCTCCACGGCGCAAAGCCAGGGTAGGTTGATGTGGTGGAGAAGCTGTTACCCATGCAGCAAGTCCCCCCCCCTCTCTCCACGGCGTTGAAAGTCTCAAATGGAAGGGGAAACGTCAATACGATTGGTTCCAGCGCCCGTCGCAGGAACTGTGAGCTCAGGAGTTGACCTCAAAGTTGCTGAAAGAAGGCACAGGGACTCCAAACCCGGAAACCGCCGTGGTCGGGGCAAGAGAAGGGCCACCCCAGCAGGGGCAAGAACGACCCCAGCCTCCTGAAGCAGAGGCCGGGCTGCACGAGTCCCAGGTGGTGGACGTCCCAGTCCCACACCTACAGGTTCCCAGACAGAGATCGTCACAACCCTCTTTCTCCCCGAGGCCGGCTTCCTTCAAGACCAAGCAGAGTTTAAGTTATCAATTATATTATTTCACACCAAACTTATTTACCACCATACTGTAGTCTGGTTATATATAACTCGTCAAGCTGACCCAGCCAGCAGTTGTTTACATGTCATATTTGTAGCAAGATATGACTGTAGATGATAGTGAATCCCGCACAGTAGCACAGGCACCGTTCCTGCAGCTCCCACAGTACCACCACCACACCAAGCATAACACGGGATAAGTACTCTTTACCTCTCGAATGCTGACACTTCCCAAGGTTCCAGTTCGATTCCCATCCTGCTCCAAAGATTCCCTCATACATACATCACGTTACTGTGGTTCCTTTAAGTACCTCCTCACAGGAGACACTCTCCTTGTGGTTAGTGGGCTATTCTATGTTCGGTCAGACTTCAATGATGTCATTTATCAGAGCACCCGTTCTCACGGATTGACAAGCGTTAAATAAAAAGTGATTTTAGCTAGCCAAAAGCGTACGAACCAAGGCAAAAACCAGCTAACATATCAAAGTCACTCCATCCTCATTAGTCCGAGGAAGCGTAAAAGTGCTGTGTATTACGTGTGAGGACAGTTTGGTAGAAGTGATGGAAGAGCCGAGGGTCAGGTAGACTCACCGCCCGACGTGTTCACGACGTGTTCATTATGTGACATTGAACTGGGAGTTACATTGCGTAGCATTCCTTGCGTGTTCTGTATGCTTTGTTATATATATATGTGTGTATGTTGCTTGCTGGGGGCTGCCCTCGTCACCAAGGTCTCCACCACTACTGTCAACACTCACCGTCAGTGGCATTACCATTTACACCATCTCTATCACCCCCAGTTTCACCATTATGGTCACCATTATTGTTACTACCACTCACCATTATCGTCACCATATTCACCATTATTAGACCTAATACTGTCATCACCACTTATATTATCACCGCTGCTATACTACCACCATTGCTATGAATATCACCACCATACTTGCACCAGTTATAACCACTAGTGCATATCTACCACAACTCTGACCACCAATAACACCCCCCCCTCCCTCCCTCCTCCCGGCATTGCCATGATGTTGTTGTTGTTTAAGATTCAGCTACTGGGAACAAAAGTTCCAAGTAGCACGGGCTATGGTGAGCCCGTAGGGTATTGCCACCAATTATTACCTGCTTATATATCACACCCCTCTCCTCCTCCTCCCTCTCCATTTCCATTCCCCCCCCTCCCATCTTATCCCATCCTCCCTCTCATTTCCTCCCTTTATACTCATTCGCCTACTTACTTAAATGCCCACGTACCCAGCCATCTACCTACCTACCAACCGCTTCTCATCTACAGGTGCAGATCCCGGCCACAAAGTACCAGGTGTGCGAGAGCTGGAAGGCAGCGCTCTGTAAAGCCGAGCAGTGTACCGGCATGACAGCTGCAGCTGTAAGTATAGCTGGCAGGGAATGTCTATTTCAGTAAAAGAATGTTGCTCTGTCTGTCCAACGTTTGAGGCTAGCCTCACCCAACTTTGTAGGCTAAATGGTTTGGTGTACAGGTTCCTGAGCCTACTGGGCTTTATTATATCTGCATTTGAAACTGTGTATGTAATCAGCCTCCACCACATCACTGCCTAATGCATTCTAGCTATTAACTACTCTGGACAGTGAAAAAGATCTTTCTAACGTCCCTGTGGCTCATTTGGGTACTTAGTTTTCACCTGTGTCCCCTTGTTCGTGTTAAACAGTTTATTTGTATCTACCCTGTCAATTCCTGAGAATTTTGTAGGTTGTGATCGTGTCTCTTCTGTTTTCCAGTGTCGTGAGGTGCATTTCATGCAGCCTTTACTCGTAATTCATGCCTCTTAGTTCTGGGACTAGCCTAGTGGAATACCTCTGAACGTTTTCCAGCTTCGCCTAGTGCCTGCGTACTCACCTAGTTCTCACCTAGTTGTGTTTGCGGGGGTGAGCTCTGGCTCTTTGGTCCCGCCTCTCAACCGTCAATCAACAGGTGTACAGATTCGTGAGTCTATTGGGCTCTATCATGTGTGTGTGGTGGTGGTGGTGGTGGTGGGGGGGGGGTTGCGCTAACATTAGCATACTATCACCAGTATAGCCAGCACACCATAGCACACCATAAGCACAACGGCCACCTTGATAAACATCCATTAACACACCATGCACCTGCCAACCACTATACCCACTCATCATAACTATATAGTACAGCAGGCACCATAATTACCCATAATTACAGCCCTCCTCAACCATCCAATATAACCAATCACCATTGACATGTACGATAACCTTATAACCATTCATGTGGGTTGTTACCTCTCAACACTTATTCCAATTCAAAATCCTTACATAGAACATTACATTAAATAAATAATCATGCAATTGAGTGCTGGTAAAATGAAGCAATTGTGAAGGACCTGAGTCTTTGTGGGTATGGAGTCTGACTACAATAATTACTCTAGAATACTATCTAATAATTAAATTGCAAAATGATAAATAATGAAAGAAATGACTCAACTTAGCTGAGTTCCGTAGAGTAGTATAGAGTCCATAGTCCTGGGATAATGGGCCATAGAGTCCACACTCCTGGGATAATAGGTCATAGAGTCCATAGTCCTGGGATAATGGGCCATAGAGTCCACACTCCTAGGATAATGGGCCATAGAGTCCACACTCCTGGGATAATAGGCCATAGAGTCCACACTCCTGGGATAATGGGCCATAGAGTCCACACTGCTGGGATAATGGGCCATAGGGTCCACACTCCTGGGATAATAGGTCATATAATACACGTAGGTAGCCGCTGCCTCTTCACACACCTGCCGGAAGGGTCCCCATTAGCATAATTACTTCAACTATTGTTAAAGAGCGAGGCGCTGGTTCACTGTTAGCACCATTAACAGTCTAGAGCGGCACTACTTCTATACTATAGCCTAGCATATTATCATAAGAATTGTAATTAATTAGAATAAATGAAATGGCATTGATGTTATTATCACAAAATTAATACATTAATTAATGATGGCGTGGCGCAGTGGACTCAAGACGCGTCTGGGATCATCCTGGACGTAGGTTCGAACCCTCATCACGGCCCTTGTGGATTTGTTTTTTTAATGAAAGGTTAACTTTACATTCTTTGGTGTGGAGTTTAACTCGGTCTCATTACCGGTGTTCCTGTGGGATAAATAGTTAGTGGCATGTATAACATTATCTTACGTCAAACTAATAAATCACACATGGCCCCAAACCGTCCTTTAATTCTGTGTTGGAGATGAGGTAACCAAGTTAACTTGTAGTTGATTTAATACACTAAGCGTAGGGTCAGGCAACCAATCGTATTGGCGTATGACTTTCCATTGGAGACTTTCGCCGCCATGGAGAGAGGGGGAGACCTGCTGCATGGGTAACAACTTCTCCCCCCGAATCAACCTACCTTGGCTTTGCGCCCTGGTGAGGCCACTCCAGACCAGGCCGACATCAGAGCGCAACTCCATAGTCTCCTGAGATTGATGGATGCCTACTACTAGGGTCAGGCACAATATATATATATGTAGCCGCGGTCCACATGGCGTGGCGTCCTCGGAGCCCAAGTCTCGCGTTCTCTCATGGCGATTCATTGACTAATAACAGCTTATTGCACCTGTTAGCCAGGTGTTAAACACGTGTCCGGGTCCCCCCGTGCTCACAACAACACCTGACGGTCGGCCGAGCACAACACAGCGTATAAAACTCCATGAAAAGTCTCCGTGGTGTAGTGGTAAGACACTCGCCTGGCGTTCCGCGAGCGCTATGTCATGGGTTCGTATCCTGGCCGGGGAGGATTTACTGGGCGCAATTCCTTAACTGTAGCCTCTGTTTAACGCAACAGTAAAATGTGTACTTGGATGAAAAAACGATTCTTCGCGGCAGGGGATCGTATTCCAGGGACCATAGGATTAAGGACTTGCCCGAAACGCTACGCGTACTAGTGGCTGTACAAGAATGTATCAACTCTTGTATATATCTCAAAAAAAAAAAAACACAGAAGGTGGAGGCCAGCCGCCGCCGCCGCCATGGCCCGAGCACCAACACTGTGGCGTCTCTTTAACCCACTGGTTATATTTATTATTTTTAACACATTTAGGTACATATGCATTTGTGCAGCTACCCCCTAGAGTATATGAAGGGAAATATAGTGTGTCACAAAGCTACATGATGCTAAAAATCATCACACAGGATGGTTAGTCAGTCATGTTATCATTATAGTCTACACTGGCAACCTCTACGAACGCTAATTTATTGATTTCAATCGATAATTTATAAATAATATGCTTATTTATTTTAATTAAGACCTTAGCACTAAGCTAAAGTATATTTTCTAAATAGTTATCAATAATAGTGCTATAAGATCAAATGAGGATCATTAGTGTTGGCCGTGGTGAGGCCACACGAGGCGCTAATTTATTGATTTCAATTGATAATTTATAAATAATATGCTTATTTATTTTAATTAAGACCTTAGCACTAAGCTAAAGTATATTTTCTAAATAGTAATCAACATTAGTGCTATAGGAGCAAATGAGGATCATTAGTGTTGGCCACAATGTTGATGTTGTCAACACGAGGCTGTGGAGGAGGACCCGTGTTGACTCTTGGTAAACTCCTGTAAACTCACCGACGATGTACCACCCTTACAGAGCAACAAGGAATGACTGGGGTATACACCAGGGCATATTCAAATTTACTCTAGTGTCTTATTTAGATCCCCAAGGACACATTATGGGGGCATCATATTTTTGTTCCTCACTATCTCTCTTTCTCTCCCTCTCTCTCTATCTCTCTCTCCCTCTCCCTATCTCTTTCTCTCCCTGGTTTGGTGGGCCACCTGCATCACACAGCATGGTAGGCTGGTTACTTCACTCATAATGTCTATACTTATTAATAAGAATAATCAACAGTTAATGGCTGACGGCCTTGATGTTATGGCTCGACCTGTTATGGTATTGTGTTGATGTCTGAGATTAATGTCATTACGACGTCACGTGTGTTTTGTTAACATTGTACTGTGGATATTTTCCATAATGTTTATGACTTATCCGTTTTTATCAGGTGCCTTAATCACCCATTACATCAATGCATTAGTAATCCAGCATTATCATCGTGTACCATAATGCATTACTAATCACGCATGACAATCTCCCTGTATAATAACACATTAACCACCCACCATACTCACAGTGTACTTATAAACTTACACAATAACCATATTCCATAACACCTACCCCCCATAACTGCACCATTATAGACGAATTATTACCCCACACCGTAACACATACCACCACACCATAACCACACAATATAACTACTTCTTGCACACAGGACACCGCGTGGTACAACAGCCTGGGCACTCTGCAGGTGTGTATGGGACCCTCAGACCTGTCACCAGCTGGACAAGCTGATCCCACTCTCCAGACCATAACATACAACATCTCCAAACTTAGGGGCAAGGATATGAACCCTCAGGTAAGTGCCCTTACAGAGCTACAAGGAAAGTCTGGGAAGGAATGACTGGGGTATACATCAGGACATATTCAAATGTACTCTAGTGTCTTATTTATATCCCCAAGAACACATTATGGGGACACCATATTTTTATTCCTCATCATCTCTCGTTCTCTCCCTCTCTTTCTCTCGCTTTAACTCTCCTCTTCATTCCCTTGCCAGAAATCTAAGCTCCCCTGTTCCTTCCTGTAGGACGCCAGCATCATCCTGCAGGACGCACTGTCGAGCAAGACCATCGACAACATCACCAAGCAAGATGTTGATGCTCTGGGTGAGTGTTACCAACCTTTGTGGCTCTCCCGCACCTCAGCGGTAATGTTGTGTTTTGTTTCAGATGATGTACTCTCAAAGTAGTCAGTAACAGCACTGTTTTGTGAGTGGACGAGGACTTTGAAGTCAATTTGTCTTTGACTGGGATTTAGTTTTCCATTTAGGGTGTTGGGACAAGGCATCTCGCCAGCCTATTGACGTAGAGTTGTGTATGTACAGGAGGGCCATTGATGATGAGGGCTCCTGCCTGCTACCTGAAGGCCGCCGCCAGGCGTGGGCTGCTCACCACAGTCCTGCCATACATGGACTCTAGTGTTATGAGGGTCCAAGGTCCAGAGTTCTCAGCTAAGGTGGGTACAATAACTAACTATTCCCAATACTTAGAATCATTCCAACTGTTTCTAACTGAAGTGAATCCAAACAAATTTCATAACATCAACAAATCTTTCGAATTCTGTGTTTTTTCCCATATAAATAGTGCCTGTTACTTTATTCCTATCTATTCCCCCATTATATTTGTTCACGTTAGTCCAACCATCTTCTCACATCATGTCCAACTACTTACACCCAATTCGGTTCTACTTCCCAACAATTCGATCCCAAAGTTGACATCTTTTACAACCATTTCTACTTCACATCTTACCGACATGTTACAATTATTTTCAGAAGACGTTTCCCCTTCCCCAACCCACAAGACTTCTCTAAATGTCCTAACACTTCAAACTTCCTCCAGACAATTTCTAACCATCATGCTAACTTGGTTCCAAGCGCTTACAGCTAATTACAAATTATCATTCATCCCAGGCAAGCCAAACAATTTCTATCCAACACCAACAGTGTTAAAAAAAAGTGGAAATAAAAGTATAACTTCACATCATTAATTTCCCCCAAAAGTTAAATAATTCAACGATAAATTTTTGTAACCAATTTCCAACAAAGAAAAAACAACTTTTCATTCAAAATCACCAATTTAAAAACGCCCAACAATTTTTATGGATGTTTAACCCTTCCCAAAATATCGAAGCAAGTGTGGTAGCCTCAGCCAGCCAGCCGCTTCAAGAATTGTAACACAGAACATCTTTTAAAATATCTGTTGACACTAGGCTGTATTATCTTTAAAAACTTACATATATTATCAACTAACAGGCGACAACTTCGTCTTCGTTATTCGTTATATATGATTTTGTATAAAAATCACAACCCTGTCTCCATAAATGGTAGTTTCCTTAGCGTCTATGAAATGTATTGTACAAAATAGGGCCTGTTAGTCCCCTTCATTTTAATTTAGGTGAAAAAATTCGCCAAAATAAGCAATTCCATGTGCAGTCTTAGACCTAATTTAGTATAAATTTGTACTATGCTCGACCTGGTAGTATACATGGATCTTTTGTTGGGCTAAAAAACATTATTTTTTTTACATACTATCCATAGTCGCATTAAGTAGTATCATTTTTAGAGGGTCAGTTGTAATAGCAACCTCATCATCTTGCAGATGAATGCACTGATGAAGGCGGACATGGCGACGGCCTTTACCAACGGCGTGTTCACACTCACCCAGCTCATCGACTCCTTGAAGATCCTTATCAGCCCGGACCTCCTCAAGGGCCAGAGCAAGGCAATCTGGAAGCAGATTGTCGACAAGGCTCATGCCACAAGTCAGCCATTGACGACTTACCAAATTGACGTCATTATGTCACAGGTAATTGTTTGTGCTTGTGGCATCCCGCTGTTGGGGAGAGAAAGGTGCTAGGCTTGCTGAGGTCTCCGTAGACCAATGATTGACCTTCCCGAGGATGCAACACACTAACCTCTAGCCACACACACTATTCACCTGGTTACCGCTAGGTAAACAGTGTGTGTGTGTGTGGTAATATTGGATTTTATGTTCATTAGTGCCTCAGGTGGCTGCATTCACTGACTTTAAACTACAGTTTTCCATCCATATAAATAAATGTCTGCATATAATTGGACGTCATTACATAAGTCATAAGTGCATCTCGATACTATGTCCTTACTTAGCAGTAACAAAATAATCTTTGGCAAGGTACTTGCCATCACTCATTCAATCAACTTTGAAATGAATCACTCACTCAACCAATTGTTGTTTCCCCAGCTGCCGCCGACGGACCTGTCCTCGTACACCCCGCTCTTCAAGGAGTACGCCCCCACCAGGAAGATTGGAGGTCTTGGGCAGGGCAGCCTGTCCGTGCTCGCCAGAGACATGTCACCCTACTCCCTGCCAGTGAGTTCTTGTTGACTATAATTGTTACCTTAATTTTGGGTGTGTTTAGGGAAGCAAATGAAGCCGATCTCGAGAATAGTTTTAAACATGGTCACTACAACACTACCACAACAACAGACTGTCATAGAACTTACTAAGTCTCTGTTTTCTATGCTACTAATCTGACACCCGTGTTTGGGTTATGGCACCTCACTCAATTCTTTTTGAGATATATACAAGAGTTGTTACATTCTTGTACATATCTCAAAAAGAATTGAGTGAGGCTGGAGTTCTTATGGTCAGAGCTCACTTTTTATAAACTATATCTTTTAGTGTAAAAACAAATAATTGTGAACAGAACCAAAATACCTGTCCTAACCTACCCTAGGTCTACATATACATAAAACTGCTTCAACTATAGCCAACGCCTATATTGACTTCAGTGTTGCATAGCCAGGCGGCGCTGCCACTCACCGGGAAGTAGCCAAGTTTAGTTAATACAGAGATCTTGATCATCACTACAATTTTGTCCCCATTGCCTCAGAGACACTTGGTGCCTGGGGTAAAGTGCTGCTAGTTTTTTTGAAGGAGTTGGGTTCTAAGCTAAGTGAAACAACTAAAGACCCTAAAGCCGGCAGTTTCCTCTTTCAGCTCCTTAGTGTGGTGGTCCAGAGAGGAAATGCTCACTACATCCATGGTTCCTGCCCGCCGAGCTGAAGGAACTTGACAACCTGGGCCAACTAGCCTTGTACCTTGCATGTAACCAATGTTATATATCTTTTTGTGTAATGAAGTTTTAAATAAAATAAAATGACAAAATACACAATATATATAGAGGGTGGTAGGAGAAAACAATATATTAGTGTACACAGGTGCCCCCACAAGGCTTCCCCGGATGCTTCATATCGTCTTCATCGAGGTCAAGGGGTCCCTTGACCGTTTGGGGTCAAGCCACAGCCAGTAACATCTGTGCCCTTTCCACAGTGCCTGCGGGGTGCCAACGTGACCTTCGGAGGAGCAGTTAACCTGACGGCCACCGTGGTCAGCCAGGGCATAAACTTCCTGCCCTGCATGAGTGCCGCTGATGCCATGAAGGTGGTTCCTAAGGACCTCTTTAAGGTGTTCGATGCTATCAAGGTGTCTGGTAAACCTCTGTCCATGGCAGCAGTGAGTATTTTCTATTTATCATTTTAAATCAAATTGTATTGCATTTTCAATATAATGAAGAACAATGAGTACATTGTGAGTAGTGAGTGTATGGAGAATGTGAGTAGTACATTCCAAAACCACATTGCTCCATTATATGTTGGAGTTCTGAAGTATTTGTTGTGTGTGCTCGTGTGTTACAAATACAGTACACTTCTGGGGTCTAACATGGCGGTGTAAGCTATACTCTTAACCTCCTTACGGAATATAAACATATATATTTTATAGATATAGATTATAGAGGGGTCAACTCGCACTTTGACCTTCTAAGACGTTTCAGTACCGGTTGTTAATGCAACACATTTGATTAAATAATTATAACAAAACTCTAGACTTTTGCTTTTAATAGGATTCAATATTTACCTCACGACCATTAAAGTTACACGTCCACACAATTATATTTCTTCTACAAACACGTATCGTCCACGTGGCGTTCTCCCTTTAAGAACACAAGTTCAAGTTCAAGTAAGTTTATTGAGACAAGAAAACAAAAAATACATCTCAAAGGGATAGAGTAGCTTAGGCTACTTCTACCCCCATTAAGAACACAGGGCATTCACGTGTTGTTCTCTCCCTCTCTTAACATCAGTGCCGAGTGTTCAGAGACAAGTTGACGGACTGGGCCGCCACTAACATGCCCACCGGACTCAAGTCCCTCACTGATGTTGGCCAGCAACTCTTCCTCAAAGATGTGACGAGTATCCCACCGTGTGTCGCCGTGGACATGGGGTGAGTGCAGCACAAGATTTACACCACTGCTCGCTGAAATATGTTGTTTTTTCGCATACTGGTGTTTGCAAGGCAAGCCTGATATTCCTGGCCTCTATCTCTCAGTTGCCAATAGCTGGAGACCCCTCATGGTTTCATAGCTTAACTCTCTAAGATCAGGAACTAAATCGGAGATTATCCTATCGTATCCTAGCGATATCTTCAGTGTTCGAAGCTATCTGGGTATCAGTTTAGGTCAGAACTGTTTTTGGTTGTGATCCCATACTCAGCCAATATATTCTAGCTTTTTATACGACAGTAAATTGCAACATTCTCGTGTGGATCATGAAGCCTAACTTGCCTGGGCTCCTGACGACTTATTTGTTGGGGCTCCTGAATACTAACTTTCCTGGCTCCTAAAGACTTCATAAATGCTTTCCAGCTTTGCATGTGCCGATGATGTTATGTAGTTAAGGTTGATCTTGTTCATTTTAACGATATCTCTAATTATCTTTAATGTTGTGTTCGAGTCTTCATTGCCACTTTCTCATGGCAATTATAGGAATAGTTATCTTTCTCTCTCTCTTAATTATATTAATAGCCTCTCAACTTTCTTAAATGTTCTTTTGTATGCTTGGCAAGGCAAGGCAGACTCTAGCTCTGCTTTCATACAGGTGGTGAACACTGCTTTGATTGATTCCATGCTCTTGATTGCTGTTTTATGTGCCAGCTTTATTTTGTGTACATGTCAACTTATATACGCTCGTCTGTCTGTGCAACCCGTTCTCGCACTTGCTTATAGTCAATATTTGGCTTATGAATAAGTGCATATGTGACATACTAAGTCTGTGTTTGTGCGGAATAAGCTTCAGTTCTGGGAGCCACCTCTTAGCTATTTATGGACAATCTGCCTCCCACATTCTACCTCACTCAGTGTGTCTCTCACTTGGACAGAGACATTGCCCTGCAAGTGCTGAACGGGGAGATGAAGCAGGTGTTGTTGATGCAGATGTGTAAGGCCAACGTCCTCTCCACCATCCCCCAGGACGGCAGGCGCCTCTTCATCAACTCTATTGTCAGTGACATGGTAAGCAAAACATGTGAACTGTGTTTCCTAATTGTATTTCCTTTCATTTGGGGAATTCCATCCTGAAATTACGTCAGTTTGCTATGAATCTTGGCAGAATTGTTGGAATATCTGTGTCGGCGCTAACAAGCTGAGGAAGATTACAGAGGCGGGCTGCTTCTTGTCCCGTTCCCTGATGTTATGTCTAGAAGACTGTGATGGTTTGTGTAAGCCAAGCTTTGTGGAGGCCTAGTCGAGAACTGGACCTCAGGGACGTTGAGTCCCGAAATCATGGCAAGGTAAAAGATAAGCAGATCACAAGCAGACATACGCATGCTGCTAGGATATCTACCATCTTCCTATGATGGTGACTTAGGTGCCACACCGGCGGCCAGGATATCCAGTACATGCCAGCCTACACAAATGTCTCCATCATTGTTCAGGATATCAAGGAGAATATTTGCTATCATTAAATTAATGTATCCTTCCCGGTGATGGGAATTTTCATTTTTATCTATGAGGCTTTTATCTCGATGATTGTGTTTCATTTATTTGTATTTACATTGGGAGATACTGTAGAATATTTAAATTAAGGTAATTCAATGCGATATACAAAGTATTGTATAGTCTTCGCTTCTACAAGTTCAAGTTCAAGTATGTTTATTGAGATAAGCAAGAAATACATCTCAAAGAGATAGAGTAGCTTAGGCTATTTCTACCCCCTCCCCTTTCGCTTCTTAATTATCGTTTATAAATATTGATTTGGTATTTCACTTATATCTTTAGTATCAGTGACCTCGTTGAGTTTATGTTAAATAAATAGTTATCGAATCAATCAATACAAATTAGTATTATAGTAATAGTATTAGTATTATAGTAATACAAATTAGTATTATAGTAATAGTATTAGTATTATAGTAATACAAATTAGTATTATAGTCTATTGTACAATCAATCAATACAAATTAGTATTATAGTTAGTTATATTATAAATATTAATCAATTAGTATTAAATAAATAGTTATCGAATACAATAAATACAATACACGACTTAATACTGATGACAGTCTATAAATATTTGCATAAAAAAATTAATCTTGACCTTGAATGATCTCTAACTTAAGTAAACTCTAACTTGACAGTGAAAGATTACTTCCACATCAAACACAAGGAATATATACACCGTGAGGTGGACTATAGTTCTCGGTATATATACACTTAAGAGTTTACATTAGTCTTGAACAATGTCGCCAGACTAGAGTGTGCTTTAGTGGTTGATCAGCAAGCTATTGTGGGGAGCCCGGTAACCCTCCAGAGGTTTTAGTCCTGAAGACCAACAACAAATCAACCAAAACCTCGCCAAACTGATATGCAATGATGTACTCTTCAATGCTGTCTTAATATTATAATATATCATTTCATATGAAAGCAGATTTTTAAAACCATTACGGACTTCAGAGGCAAATTTTCATGTAAACAAGTGACCTTAAATACAAGTGACAACAGGTGGTTAATTGGTGGCGTTGAGCATCTGTCATGAACACACAGAATTCACAATTGCGTGATGCATCAAATGAAGTGTCTGGGATGCTCTCGGACGCAGGTTCGAATCCTCGTCACGGCCCTTGTGGATTTGTTCATCTGTCATGAAGTATAAACACGGTCATATCCCACTCAAGAGAGTTCTGCTCCTTATTGTCACTCCTTTAGGAGATGTGCAGTTACATTTCTGAATGAAGTAAACTTCTTAGTTGATATAAACAAGCTTTTTAACTATCGGAAATTGAAAATAATTAAATAGTTTGGCCGTCTTTCTTCCCTTCCTGTCTCCCCAGATGGGTACGTCGGGAGCCCAGCTGGGAATATGTGAGCTAAACAAGCTTGGTAACTGTGCATTTGACCTCAATGCGGATAACTTGAAGAAAATGGACGAATTCGCCTCCTACGAGTTCATCAAACGTCTCCAGGTTAGTTTGTTAGTGTGTGTGACAGTTCTTGAGTGTGTTTGTCATTGTGTGTGTCTCTGTGTACCTGTGTGTGACATGTATGTTCTTAACGTGTACTCCCGGAATGAGAGATTTGTGGCATTTCCTCCCCGTGGGATTTTCTTGATTTATAGTTGAATTCTAGTATGGGGTTTAATTCCAATGCTTCTTCTAATGTGTTCAACTCATTAGTCTTAAAATTAAGAAAAGCCTGATATCTCTGGCTAATTTGAACCTATTGTTTACATGTTTGTTCTCTCATGCTGATTTCACCCCTTGATTTTGATTGTTGCCGCCGAAGGAGGCTAGTATATTGTGCTTGTGTCCCCTCGTCCTGGAATTACCTTTGTGTCCCCTCGTCCTGGAATTACCTTTGTGTCCCCTCGTGTGGACTTAACTTTGTGTCCCCTCGTCCTCTCCCCTTGATTTCCCTCATCCAAGACTTACCGTCGTGTCCTCCTCTCGTGTGGACTTACTCGCATGTCCCCCTCCCCCCTGGGGGGACTTAATTGTGTGCCCTCCGCATATTGGTCTCATACCTCGTCTGTCCCAACTACCTTCAGCTCCTAAGCCACTTATTTCAATCAGTAATTGATCAGTGTAGGTCCTCATGTAGTTACATTTTGCAACACAAGAGGATAAAGCACCAGTAATTCGCTTTAATCTGTTTGACACGCCAGTTGGGGGTAGGATATATTACCATAGTATACGTTATGTTACCATAACAACGGGTTGAAACTATGTCAACATTTTGCTTAAAGTTTACTGTAAGGGATACAGAGGATAAGACAATCATAAGTAGATTGTCAATCATAAGTAGATAAGATCAATCATACTTAGATAAGTATGTTACCCCTAAAAATCACTACCAGTGTCACATTACAACTAAATTCAAGATTTTCAAGTAAACTTAACTGTTTTCTTAGGAGTAAGGCAATTCATAAATATCCTCGGGAAGAAATCCTCGAGCAACATTAACGATCAAGTTCAAGTTTACTGAGATAATACAATACATCTCAAGAGGATAGACTAGCTTAGGCTATGTCTGCCCTTACCTATTACCGATCGTGACCTTAAGAGTACACCTTTGTAACTGCCTGACTAAAGTAGCTTAGTTATCCCCTTAACTTTACCCTCTAAGACAGAAAATGAGCTTGAATGATCGGTTAAAGAAAACATATAATATATAGGACTAACACAACTTTTCCAGTACTTCGGGAACTTCTTTCTAGAACTCATCTAACTCACCTAGTTGTGCTTGCGGGGGGTTGAACTCTGGCTCTTTGGTTCCGCCTCTCAACTGTCAATCAACTGGTGTACAGGTTCCTGAGCCTACTGGGCTCTATCATATCTACACTTGAAAGTGTGTATGGAGTCAGCCTCCACCACATTTATTTATTTATTTATTTATTTATTTATTTATATATATACAAGAAGGTACATTGGGTTTGTGAGAATACATTGGATAGTACAGTATTTACATTCTTGTAAAGCCACTAGTACGCGCAGCGTTTCGGGCAGGTCCTTAATCTAGCAGATAATTTTAAGTAGGTAATTTCTATCAGAATTGATAAATGATAAAGATACATTACAAGAGAAAAATGAGATGAGAGAGAAAAGTAGGTATATTAAAGCACATTGTTATATTAAAGCTCTGATTAATTACATTGACAGCTTGATTAGTAATTTAAACAAGGTTAATAGACACCATACAGCAGATTGACAGCACATATAAGACAGCAATGATCACAATGGTAAACATGTTCAGATTGGGTACATAAAGATTGGGAGACTGGGTAGCAAAAGATACAGATAAACAAGATTTATAAACACCATATATAAACACATCACTGCCTAATGCATTCCATTTATCCATTCCATTCCATAGTGCATTCCATTCCCCAGTGTCGGGGACAGGAAGCCTGTGGGGTTAATTGTAACTGACATTAACAGATCACAACAGTTGCCTAATTCCCAGATATGTGTTTAAGCCTTGGCGATATAAAAAGTGTATATCCATCCTGTACAGGAATCCTGTACACAAGCCAACTGAGCCACGGGTTTAGTTTAAGGAGAAAGTGAGGCCTGAGACTTTCCTGTTTCCATTATAAACAGTTATAACTGAAGACCTAAAAAAATAAACCTGTGTTTGCACCTGTCCACAGAAAGCCTTCATGAGCCCGGTACCTCCATGCCTCGACCAGTCGCAGCAGCAACAGATTGAGCAGATGCTTATCAATGTCAGAGGGTGAGACCATTTGTAAGGTAGCTCTATAAAGATAAGGGGCCAGATTCACGAAACACACTCATTCAACACCGCTCCTGTGCCAGGTAAGTCCACTACGGGCTCACCATAGCCCGTGCTACTTAGAACTTGTTCCGAGTAGCTGAATCTATAACAACAACATTCAAGAAACACAGTTACAGCCCCGCTCCTGTGCCTGGTAAGTCCATTACGGGCTCACCATAGCCCGTGCTACTTGGAACATTGTTCCCAGTAGCTGAATCTTTAACAACAATAATTCACGAAACACTGAAAAGATTTACTGAACAAAAAATTGTACCACTACGGGTTATTCATGCCCGTGCCACCTCTTGGGTGGCTTAATCTTTATCAATCAATCATCAATCGATTCACGAAGCAGTTACGCAAGTACTTACGAACTTGTACATCTTTCCTCAATCTTTGACGGCGTTGGTTACATTTATTAAACAGTTTACAAACATGAAAACTTAACAATCAATTGGTATTGTTATGAACAGCCTCCTGGTGCTTCGGAGCTCATTAACTGTTCAATAATTGTAAACAAAGCCGCCAAAGATTGCGAAAAGATGTACACGCTCGTAAGTGCTTGCGTAACTGATTCGTGAATCTGGCCTCATGTCATATGTAAAACTAGTCCCTTAAGATCCGAAAATATATGGTCATTATATGCCTTATTTCTTGCTAAGTGTCCCATTACAGGTTATTGCTTAGTATTACTTCTGAAGATCAGAATGAAAGGTCATTCCACGAGGCTTTACCATTTAGGGAAGGTCATTGGGAAGTGTCATTCCTAAAGGAAATGACGCTTCTAAATGACATTCCAGAACTTGTTATTGCTTTCCAGTCTCACTCCTGGAACTTAAAGACCACAGCTCTCTTATGCTTCCTGCTCGTTATCTTTCTTTTCTCCACCTCCTCTTCCGGTACTGAGGGATTGATTGATGATTGATGAAGATTAAGCCACCCAAAATGTGGCACGGGCATGAATAGCCCGTAAGTGGTGGCCCTTTTGACCCATCACCAGTATCAAGAGAGGTACTGAGGGGATCGACGGGGGCTTATAAGGCGCCTCTTCAAGGCAAAGGATAAGGGACAGACTAAGAATGCTGCGTATTGAAGGTATGGACCACATAGTACCGGTAGGCCATAACACTCTTGCTCCTCGGGTCTGGGGTCCTGGTTGCCAGATATGCTGGCCCTAAATGGTGTATAAATCCTGGAACTAGAATAATATTTTTCTGTTTTTTATAGAATTTGTTTATAACTGTTTTTATCCTGCTGTCCACCTCCCCAAGTAGCTTGCCCTCTTGACTTCCGTTCCTCTGTGACCCTTGACCTTGTGGTGACCTTTGACCTCTGACCTTCCAGGCCCACCAACACCTGGAAGGATGCAAGTGACGTCAGTTGTCTCCTAGGAACGCTCACCAGCACCAACTTAATGGGGATCCCGGATGAGGTCTACACCTCGACGTCTTGCAACATTATGATGTCACCCTTCGAAGATGGTCAGCCGGTGAGGGAGGGAAACAGGATGGAAAAGAGGGAAGTAGAGAAGGGGAGTGATAGAGGGAGAGGAGGAACAGGAAACTACATTTTCTCTTACATTTGAACAAATCCACAAGGGCCGTGACGAGGATTCGAACCTGCGTCCGGGAGCATCCCAGACACTGCCTTAATCGACTGAGCTACATTTGATTTGTTTCTTGACTTTGGTATATTGGTTTTCTAGTTCTCTCTTTTTCAATAATAATCTTTCTCCTTCGAAAACGCCATCCTTATACAAATTTTTTTTATCTCTTATTTCCTCATTTTTTTTCCTTTCCATGTTTTGTCCAAGCTTGTTGTGTGTTCCCCACACACACCTTCATTGTATATATTTATTCATTCATATAGAATTCAATAATGATTTCATTATATGATGCAGCCTCATTATTGTGCATTATTGCAGGCGGCGTGCAAGATTGGTGCTATAGTGGAAGACGAGACCATCGCTGTTGACCAGACCAAGACTTGCATCGCCCTGAGGCAGGCAGGTGAGGTGGTAGTGGTTGTGCACGGTTGTTAAGGCAGGTGAGGTTGTGGTAGTTGTAGTAGTAGTAGTAGGCATCCATCAGTCTCAGGAGAGTGTGGAGTTGCGCTCTGGTTGTCAGTCTGGAGTGGCCTCACCAGGGCGCAAAGCCAGGGTAGGTTGATGCGGGGGAGAAGCTGTTACCCATGCAGCAGGTCCTCCGTGGTTGTACACGGGTATTAAGGCAGGTGGGGTGGTGGTGGTTGTACAGGGTTGTTAAGGCAGGTTAGGTTGTGGTGGGTGTTCAGGGGTATTACGACCTCGTGTATCCTGAGTTCTCTATAAACTTGTTTATATGAACGAAAATGAATTGACCCAAAATTACAAATGTGTATAACATTTCATACGTGTATAACTCCCTTCATATTAACTCAGCAGGTGAATATGAAGGGAGAGTTTAAGAGAGACTATTTTCCTTGCGATTCTGAATTGATGTGAGACGTTATAGAGTAATTTATGAGTATGGTAACTCCTTTTTTTTATTCTGAAGCGTCTGTATAAAAATGAGTTAGTGATGTGATTCATCTGATGAATTCAGAGAGTTTTCATATGTGAGATTATGAGTGATTTGAATCAAAGGACAAATCCATAGCGAGGTTTTACAGAAGTTAGTGTGTAAGAGCAGGTTCTCCTCTTGCTCTTATTCCTGGCCCTCTGCTTCTTGATCTTATTCCTGGCCCTCTGCTTCTTGATCTTATTCCTGGCCCTCTGCTTCTTGATCTTATTCCTGGCCCTCTGCTTCTTGATCTTATTCCTGGCCCTCTGCTTCTTGATCTTATTCCTGGCCCTCTGCTTCTTGATCTTATTCCTGGCCCTCTGCTTCTTGATCTTATTCCTGGCCCTCTGCTTCTTGATCTTATTCCTGGCCCTCTGCTTCTTGATCTTATTCCTGGCCCTCTGCTTCTTGATCTTATTCCTGGCCCTCTGCTTCTTGATCTTATTCCTGGCCCTCTGCTTCTTGATCTTATTCCTGGCCCTCTGCCTTTTGTTTTTCTTGAGACGTCCACCCCACATTGTTCTTGCCTTCCTGCAGGAGGCGCTACCACAGCCTGCGACAAGATCTCATGCGGGGGAGTTGCTGTGATGTCTGCTGCTGAGATCAGAAATCTTCAGCTGCAGGATGTGAAGGACAACCTGGCTGACCTCAGCTCCCAGGACATGAGCATGGACAAGGCTATGGTAAGTTGGATGTGGGCACAACCACCTCATGTACAGGTGTGAGACTTATTATTAACCGCAGGTGTAACTCTCACCCAAAAGTGTGACGTTCTGTAAACACAAGTAATAGCTATTAATTAATAATCACATGTATGTACCCTTTAAATGCCAGATCCATTTTTTCTCCTTTGCAAACTGATCAGGTCCTCCCGTATCGACAGGACTGGTATAGCCTTTCCCGCAAGTTTGATATATCCCCAGCCACAAGTGTAAACATTAACCCATAAGTGGTTTCGATCCTACAGACGACTTTGCTCTACAGGCCCTGGCTGACGCGGTGAGGCAGCTGAGAAACCAGGGTAACCTGACGCAGGAGGAGCTGACTAAACTTGGCTACATCTACCAGGCCTTCACCAAGGACGACATAAACAACATTACCACGTGGAACACTCCAGCAGCCAAGGAGATGATCTTCTGGATGGGAATGATGACCTCCATGTCTGATGAGGCAGTGAGTGTATTGGTTCTCATGAGAGAAAAGAGGGAGGAAGGGAAGAAGATGGAAATAAGAAATGGGAAGAGGGAGATAAGATGACGTTCTGCCAGGCGGTGGTCAAAATGATAGTAGAAAACTTGAACCTGTTAATTATCCTCGTATACAAGTCTTCAGATGCAGGCGAGGAGTCACAATAACGTGGCTAAAGTATGTTGACCAGACCACACACTAGAAGGTGAAGGGACGACGACGTTTCGGTCCGTCCTGGACCATTCTCAAGTCGATTGAGAATCCAATCTCAATCCATTCTCAATCGACTTGAGAATGGTCCAGGATGGACCGAAACGTCGTCGTCCCTTCACCTTCTAGTGTGTGATCTGGTCAACAAGCCTTCAGATAAAACAGCTGAAGAATTTACAGAACAGATTAGAAATATGGAGAAATGTCTAGAAACCCCAATAAAACCAAGTAACAAATATAATCGTCTTAGTAGATTTCAACCAGATAATATAAGGGGGAAGATGATTGATACATGTTCACTATACAAACTGTGAAGACTTTGTTGTTAAGTTCGACAATCACATAGCAGTCAGGTAACTAAACTTAATGACAAGTTCATGTTAAATCCCCAGGTAACCGAGCCAATAGGAGACGATAACACACTTGAACAATGAACATTGTTCTTCGCAAACAATGAAGAACTACGCTGGGATATCAGTCAAATTCAGCTATCTTGAACCACGACTTCACTGAAGTCGAAACGGAAAAAATCTGGAATTTTTTCATATGCAAAATATATAATCAAATCCCTATAATTTTCGGTCTCATACTTACAAGAAGAATTTGGAACACCGATGACAGTAAAGACATGAACAAACTCTTACAAGAACAGTATGAACAAATATTTATCAGAGCAATGAACACAAAGATCCTCAGAACTTGTTCAAGACCTGAGTCACTCAGAAAGTCATATTTCAATAACTCTCACTGACTTCGAGATGGAAATACACGCTAGGCCTATGCACTCGTCTACAGGGGCCAGATAACTGGAATTCATTATTATCTTACAAGCACTATATAATATAGTGAGGAAGCAGGTAGAAAGGTGACATTCCCTAGATCCCAAACATCGCTCTCATCACGCTAGACTAAATAACATAACAGGTACAGCAGCTGTACAAAATTTAAGAGGTAAATCTTAAATTTTACAGCAAAGAGATTACAAAAAGTACAGTCCCCCATGGCGTAGTGGATAAGACGCTCGCCTGGCGTTTCGCGAGCACTTTGGGCTGGGTTAGTATCCTGGCCAAGGAGGATTGACTGGGCGCAAATCCTTAATTGTAGCCTCTGTTTATCCAACAGTAAAATGGGTACCTGGTTGTTAAACGATTTGGCGGGTCGTGTTCCGGGGAATATTAAGATTAAGGACTTGCCTGAAACGCTATGCGTACTAGTGGCAGGCATAACGTATAAAAAGTGGCAGGAAAGCAAACGAAATCCAGCTTGTGTATGGGATGAAACATACCTGTCCCACAGTCTCTGTCCCACAAGGTAAGGTGTTTAATTTTAAGGTGCACCATTGTTTAAGAGAATAGCAAGGAACACAATATTCAGTTCTGCGTCATTCTTTGCTGATGATTCCAAAATATGTAGGAACATTGTCTCGGTGGGCGTGAGTAAACTACAGATATTTACCAGGTCACTTAATATCAGTTCTTTCATCCACTCTCACCCACACTGACCCACCATAACCCACTCTCTCACCCACACTGACCCACCATAACCCCCACTCTCTCACCCACACTGACCCACCATAACCCCCACTCTCTCACCCACACTGACCCACCATAACCCAGTCTCCCCTCAACAGATGAGAGCACTCAGGGACAATGTGCTAACCAAGTACAAGAGCACATCGAGCATGACTTCACAGGACCTGATGCTGCTGGGGCGAGTGGTGTGCTTCCTCACTCAAGACCAGATCAACGCCATTCCCTCCACCGCTTTCCTGTGAGTATGGGCTCATGTTGCTGGGGAACGGGGTAGTGGATAGGGACGGATAACAGTATTGAAAGGCAGATGGAAAGATAAAACAACAAATACTTTATATACACACACACAGGAGTACAGAGTGTGTCAAGAACAAGCTAAAAGTGATGATGAAAGTGATGTTAAAAGTGCCCATCACACAGAATGGTTAGTCATACAGGGCCATGTGATGAGCACCCTTCACTGGCTACTGACAGCATTATATATTACCCAACATATATATATACTGCTATAGCACCTACTGTTACTAAAAGTACAACTATATTATTACTAAACTACTACAACTACTGCTGTTTCTACAAGTGTAACAAGTGAAAGTGTAACATGTACTAATAACGCTGCTCTCTCTGGTCACCAGGGACGCCATGAGGTACTTGGGCATCCTGGACTGTAGTGGTCAGAACAGCACTGTCAACCTGGCCGCCAGAGCTGTAGCTGCCTACAGCAGTGACAACAGAAACATCCAGTACTGGGACCCTGCCACGGTGAGGGAGGGAAGGAGGGGGTGTGAGGGGACAGTGAGGGAGGTGGTGACCAGGACATAATTATACCTGGTCTACACTATATAAAGAAGAAAACTGGTGTACTTGTTGGGACATATTGGACATAATTACAGCTGGTTTACCTGTTGACAGGTGAGCGAGATGGGACTCCTGATGGGTGGTCTCAGCCCAGAGAGCTTGGCCATGATGCCTGACAGAGCCTTCTCAGGTCTGACCTCAGCTGGCATACAATCTATTCCCCCCGGTGTCTTGAAGGTGAGTCTATCCCAGCCCCAGTGTCTTGAAGGTGGGTCTATCCCAGCCCCAGTGTCTTGAAGGTGGGTCTATCCCAGCCCCAATGTCTTAAAGATGATTCTGTATTCATACAGTGAGTTACTACCACATGAATATAAGTACAGTAACTCACTGGTACAGTTGTCTGAGTGAAAATTGGTGATGTCTTTTAAGCAATTGTCCGAGGCACAATTGAAGGATATTTAGCTATTGATCATCAAGTTAGAAAGTTCCAGAATAGAATCTTACCATGTATATCTAACATTTCCTGCATGGATTTGCAAGCATGAATTTCCAACATGAAATTCCTGCATGAATTTGTTACTTACATGATAATAAGAAAGTAACTGGCAGAATATATCTTAAAGTACTTAAATCATTTGATGAAATTCTAGATCAAAAGAAGCATTTCAGAAGCTAAATCATTTTTTGCTTAAACAGTTGTGTATTAAAATAAACGGAACATCGATTATCTTGACACAAACAATGTGTGACACTAAACAGATATTTCTTGGAGCAGCCGGATTTGACGAGAGGAGCGCCGCAAGGGTCAGTCATAAATAACTTCCATAACGGATTATATTGATCAGTATCAACACTTGCCGATGATGCTAAACTAGAGAGCAATATTGCAACTTACTACAACAACATATATTGCAAGCCAACTTTAACTGTTTAGTTAACTAATCTGGTGAATATCAGATGAGTTAGATGCTTCCGTTTTCTCTAAACTGGACTTTATCAACCCGGCACTCAATTCATCCCTGGAGTACCCTTCCTCACCGTGGTGTACCGTCCCTCACCCTCCCTGATGTACCCTCCCTCACCGTGGTGTACCCTACAGGTGATGAAGGTGCCCCAGATCAAGAACCTGAGCCCCACGACGGCGGCAGCCATCTCCTCCAGCCAGATGTCACAGTTCAACTCTGAGATGAAGGTGGCGCTTCAGGGCGTGTTGCCCTCGACGGGTCCAGGAGGTGGAGCTCTAGGTCAGTGCCTCGCTGCCCTCTCTCCCTTCATCCACTCATTATTTGTATTATTTATTCTCTAGTGATAAACACTTTGAATTGTTAATAGTAATTTGACTAACATAAATTGTCATTAATTAGTAAATAAAATAGTTTTAATGACCATTACTGCTATTAATTTCTAATTTTAATTAATTAATATAATACACAGTATATTATAATGTTAAACTTGTAGTTACTATGTAAGACTTCTTATTACTTAACATGAGGAGAAGACCCAATAAAATATTATATTAAACCAAATTTTAGGCTGAAACCTTCAGTCATTATCAAAGTGCTGTAAACAATATTGTAAACAAAGCTTGTTTTGGACGAGGGTGTAGTTGAGGACATTGTTTACGTCACCTTGAGGAAGACTGAAGGTGTCATCTGTAAACTTGGTTAAATAATACACTTACAAAAGTATTGTATCTTCACCTTCATTCAAACACTCTGGAATGGTAGTAAGTTCCTTCATTATTATTAGTATTATTATTAGTATTATTAGTATTTTTATTATTATTATTATTATTATTATTATTATTATTATTATTATTATTATTATTATTATTATTAGTATTATTATTCGTATCCTCTTCACGCCTCCTACTGATTATCTTATTATCATTATTTTTAATATTAGCGTTACTAGTAGCTTTATTCTCATATATAATTTTCCTTTTAAATTGTAGCTATAATTGTGAGGAGTTACATACAAAGGAACCTTTTCAGAACTGCGTGTCTCCAGCCGCCTGGTGGCCCTGACCCTGGCACTGGTTGTGGTGACGACATAGGCCTACCTGAACCAACATGTGGGTTGGGCCTACTTGGAACCCCTCCCCCCCCCCCCCAGCCCCTCACTGGAGCCCCAGCCTGCCTCCCTCCCTCCCACAGATCACACAACCATTATATGCTCTATATTAAAACACTGTGTATATACATCTACAGATTTTGGTCCTACTCAGAAATTTTATATTATTTAAACTTTTTTAATTCCACTTACGTATTTCAGTTTTCAAAAGTATATCATTCTTGCTAACAGGCAGTTATCGATTACTTTCAAATTATCATGTCAGTTTTAACAAATATTTGTTGCAAGGCCGTGAATAATTATTGCAAAGTGTATTAAGTGTTTACTTATTATATAATTATTTGATTTGGTACCCGGTGGTGCCCGGGTCGACCCCAGAAGGTTAGGCAATGTAATTGGTGGTAGTTTGGGTTGACCTTATGCTTCACTCGACCCCAGGCATCGACCTCGACCCGCCTGTGACAGTCCTTGCTCTATATTTATATATTCAAAATGTTGTAAAGTAATAACATTCTAGGGGACCAGACCACTTACCTGCAACCTATTTCGTGTGGGGGAGGCGGGGAGGAGGGTCCCATTGGAGCCGATCTCCTCTTTTAATAGGACCAATGGGGCCTACCCATGACGTGGCGATGATAGACCCCTACCCCCCCCCCCCACATTCACCCTGCAAAGGTGGGGGACTAGCCATGAGCGTCTGGCCTCTTCAACCTTGGCCAGAAAACATAACCTGATATTCTCTCTTATTGATATGTAGTATCCTTTACATATATTAAGACAATCAGTATATAGTGTTGGAATTTTTTAAGTTTTTTGTTATCAAATTTATTAAAAAGTTTATTGTAAAAAGGATTTAAGATGATATGTTATTTAAAATAAATCAGATGAATATGATGTGTTATTTAAAATAAAATAGATCATATATATATATATATATATATATATATATATATATATATATATATATATATATATATATATATATATTTTCGGTCATATTTAATAATATATATATATATATATATATATTTTCGGTCATATTTAATAATATATATATATATATATATATATATATATATATATATATATATATATATATATATATATTTTCGGTCATATTTAATAATATATATATATATATATATATATATATATATTCGGTCATATTTAATAATATATATATATATATATATATATATATATATATATATATATATATATATATATATATATATATATATATATATATATATATATATATATATATATATATGATTTTCCCATATGTTTACCTGAGGGCCACTAACACTTTAGAGAACGAGAACAGGAAGCCGGCGGCTTGTCAAAGGTCCGCCCATTTGTCCTGATTATTTTTTTCTATTTGAATTTTAAAACTCAACAGAGTTTTGGCATTTATGGCTTCAGCGGGTAGGCGGTTCCATGGGTTTATAACCCGGTGGGTGGAAAAGCATCTCCTGTTTTCAGTTCTACATTGTGGGTTGTTGAGGATAAAAACCGTGGCTCCTTGTTCATGTTGCCTCTGACCTTTTGATAATCAGATGTGGTCTGATATTAAATATTTTTAAAATTTTCTAATTCCCCATATTTTGTGTAGATGTCGTAAATTGATTAAAGAAAACACTCGATGTTTCTCCCTATAACGCACTGTGTGGTTTTGAGACCAGTTCTCCTGTAGCAGAATGATAAGAGTTATATGGTGATACGTTAATCGATTTATATAACGATAAATTGTGACTGTAAGTACTGAGTGTGGTATAAGAGAATTTATGATATTTTAAAATTGTAAAAATGTGTGCAGAACTTGATATTGAAAACAGCAGTTAATATATTTACTATTTTTGTGGCATTTAAAAAAAAATATACTATTTAGTTTGATCAGGATGTCGTCTCCTGATAGTTTTATACATGGTAGTTGTACATGAGAAGATAATATATATATATATATATATATATATATATATATATATATATATATATATATATATATATATATATATATGTGTGGAATATATATATATATATAATGTGTGTGGAAAAACCATAATGACAAATAAAAGAAAGCAATAACATGTTTTCAAGCATGAGGTGTTCATTAGTATGAAGGTCCAGTCTGGCTCCTGACGAAGGCCTGACGCTCGAAAACGCTATAGCTTTCTCTTATTTCTTCAATGTTATTTTCCCGCTTACTTTGACCAGTGTTTTCATGATCGTCGTTGTGTATGTAAACGGTTTCTTATTCTTAATATTAATAAAAAGATTTTAATTAGTCTGAGTGGATTGTTTATTCTCGAAGTTCCTGTGTGTACTCACTTAGTTGTATTTCCGGGGGTTAGGCTCTGGCTCTTTGGCCCCGCCTCTTAATTGTCAATCAACTGGTGTACAGATTCCAGAACATACTGGGCTCAATCATATCTACATTCGATATGTGTGTGTGTGAATGACAGCGAGAACGCACTTGTATTTCTTAACCTTGGTGTGTACTTAGGCTTCGAAGCCTATCAACCTGAATGCTTTGTTTGAAGATTTCCGTTTTTGGGGACAGGAAGCCTATAATTATGTTTATCCAGGTCTCCCTAGGACAATTACTGACTAGTGCACAACCCACAACTATTAGTATACCTATTTTACTGCTAGGTGAACTGATGCATCAGGTGAAAGGAAACTTGCCCAATCGTTTCTGTCCTGCCCGGGGGGGATTCAACCTGGGCAGACGATGAGTCACAATAACATGGCTGAACGATGGAATCACCAAACCACACATCAGAAAATGTTGAAACGACGACGGTTCAGTCCGGTTTGGTCAACAACTTGGGCACCTGGAGTGTGAACCGAGAGCGTTGATCACTGTGCTAAAAGGCTCATTTATATATGTCTTGTATATATGTATTGTAATGTATTTGATATAAGTTTTGTATTCGTATATGTGTACAAAATTCGCATAGATGTATACATTTATGAAAAGTATAATTGAAAAGACATACATCTTCAGTTTTAAGAATTAAATAAGTGCCAAATTTAAGATTTAAATAAGTGTTTATTTTTAAGTGCCAAAAAGAAAATATATACCACGCAAGATTAACTGAAAATATTAAATATAAATCAAAATTATATAATGATTAATTTCATTGACTAAAAATTCTAAACTTAAATTAAACTATATATACAAATACAAAATAATGGACAGATATATGCAGAAGAAAACAATAATAAAAACTTGATTCTGAACCGTTCGACTCCTGATTCGTAGAGACTCATTCTAAAGATCGAGTCTCTGAAATGTTGAGCTGAAGGAGAGACGAACTAGAGAACAGAACAGCGAAATAGCTGTAGGTGGAAGGTGGTCTTTACCCTCGCTGTGATCGCTAATACCAGAAGATGCACATTGTCTAAGAGGCGGACCAGGAAGGTAAGAGACGCTTATATGTTCACAAATACGGTGTTCAAAAGTTTCGTGAAGTATTTTGTTACGGTTCGATTAGTTAAACAGATAGAAACACTAGGTGTGAGTTTCAAGGGTAATGGTTCACTACATTTTAAACAGCTTACAATGGTATTATTGTTAGTAAACACGAATATGAAACATATTTATTTCTTAGAATACTCTGAAGTACCTTCCTAACGTAATAGCTTACAGTACCTAGATTATAGATACAGGAATTTAACGTAATGTGTGTCTTTAGCGACTGAGAATCTCGGCAATAGGTTTCAATTTGGTATTTAAGAGTCAACTCTGAATTCTGTAAAATATTTTACTAGGTAAATCAGTTGAAGCTAAAAATTCATGCAAAATTTAACTTCAATATCATATCATTTATATTTCGAACGGAGATTATATTCAGTTTACATAGTTGTGGACAAAAGTTAAGGTAATACAACCCCCAATCCTGTGAATGTGGGTTTACGGTGAACTGACCTAACAAATTGACCTCCATTGTTAAGGAAAGGAAATATATTTTAGAACTTTCAAAAATTCCGAAAGTAAATGACACGTTTTAAAGTTTATAACTGAAACACGAAGCAACCATAGCAAGGTGTGAACGACCATTAGAGATAACAAAGTAGTCGTCAACAAACCCAGGACAAATATTAGGCTTGAACTCTGCACAACAAGGATCTATCAACATTTTTCCACATTACGTAAACAAACAAAAAAATCAAATTCAAGTAAGGTTATCAAGACAATAATATAAATAGAGTAGCTTAGGCTATTTTTATGCTGCCCCCATTTGTTTAAACAGTTTGCAATATACAACAGAATCCTATATTGTCATCTCTAATAACTTATTTCCTATTTAAATCAAATTTACACGAAACTTCTCTTAGATAACTACGTCAAAGAAAACTCTCTCTCTGTCTTTGTCTGTCTCTCTGTCTGTCTCTGTCTCTCTCTCTCTCTCTCTGTCTCTGTCTCTGTCTCTGTCTCTGTCTCTCTCTCATAAAACGATGAGAACTGCATTGAGAGGGATGACAACCCCCAAAAAGAGTGAATAATGTAACTTGAATGTCGATAGAAATTCTTTGAGCCATACGGAAGGCATGGCAATTATTCATCATCTTTCCCGAGTTGATATTGACAATAGGAATCATTATAAGGCTCTGTAGAGTCACGCTGAGGATTAAGGACCCAAGAATTTCGTTTGAACTGATCGCTTGATGGCCTTTTACGCTGTCATAACTTTCATTAATTATTGCTTGTTCGCTGAGATAGGCTTCTGTTCTTCCCTTACCTTTTTATGCAGTCGTACTAATAATATTAATAAAATGATAATAAAAACTGGATATATTAACACGGGTTGAAGAGATTACATCCCTGATGCTAAAATTACCCAAATATACCCTGAATATACCCCAGGGCACCGGTACATGTTTAAATATGTTAAACTCTCCATCTTGTGGAGAGTAGCCGGTCAGCCTCATGTCGCAGGTCGGATATAACTTTGCAACCCACAAATTTAATCGATCATGGCGTACTGATCTATAATTTCTAGTTGCTGAACACGTCTATCTAGAGTTACAGCGTCAAGTACAAGACAAGTACAAGACTTCTAGTAAGAAGCAAATTTCATTATCTATACTCCCAGCTGGGTGTCCCGCCCAATTAAAAAACTGCTTTGTCCGTAAAATATATTTCTCTACTTCACTGCAGGAAAAGTAAGAGCCGCACTACTGTAGTGAATTATACATAAACAAGGCAGTTATAGGTTGTAGCATCGAATTTTAACTAAATAGGCTACAAAAGCCAAGAGCACAAAAGGTATGTGTCTCACAATGCATCAAACTTTCCGGGTAATTCTTTTTTTAGTAGAAAAGATGAAAAAAAATATATTAGAAAACTTCAATATATAACTCGAGTAGTAATACTTGGAACAAGATAAGCGTATAGACTTAAAACAACACCCCATCTATACTTATTGATAGAACTAACCGTACAGTTTTAAAAGGTTTCATTGCTTGGAAATATATAACAGATTATAGGTTTGGACATTATTATGTATAATTTGTGGAAATGAGATGGTAGCGTGAATTATAGAACCCGTCCTTGCTTTCTTAACGTACAACATTGCTAAAGGCAATGGTACATTATTGTAGATAGGGCATAGTAAGTGATTGTACTTATTTGGCATAATTGCCTCTCTAGTGGTTAATAAGAGCACAGATAATACAGTACTTAATACATATCTTCTATACATGTAAGAACATACAGCATGCATTATCATGCAACAGTGAGTTTATCGCCTTACGTAGCCTAACCTAGTTAAAGGTAACCTTTAAACTAATACTCGCCTAACTCTACTTAACCAAAACCTACCACAACTGTACCTAACCTAAACCAACTAGAGGTATAACTAAACCTACCATAACCTATTGTAAACTTAACCTAAACCTATTCTAGAGCAGTGGTGTAGAACTTGGTGGTGTGTACTGGTTTGACCAGGGGTGTAGAACAGTGTTGCAATGGGTGGTGGTGTGGAACAGTGTTGCAGAACAGTGGGTGGTGGTGTAGAACAGTGTTGCAATGGGTGGTGGTGTGGAACAGTGTTGCAGAACAGTGGGTGGTGGTGTAGAACAGTGTTGCAATGGGTGGTGGTGTGGAACAGTGTTGCAGAGCAGTGGTGGGCGGTGTTGCAGAGCAGTGGGTGGTAGTGTGTGCACCCAGTCATGACACGAGCACTCAACACACAAGAAGCCAAATCCAGCGTGAAATTACCCCAAGATCGCCTCACACGAAGAGAAACCTCTTGTCAACAACACTTGGTTTTTTGGAGTGGGCCCAAAACCGCCCCATTGTCCGAGTTAATCTTATGCGGGATGACCATTAATGACTCAATTCACAAACAGCAGTTAGGGCCAGCCTACGAGGCCTTGGGGACGCCTACAGCTGTTCAACACTCAGGCTTTTGAAAACTGGAATTGAGATCTTCACTAGACGGTGGGATGGGGAAATTATTGCAGGCGAGGTGTATTCAGATGAGTAACTTGCCTGATGTTCATAGCGAACTGTGAATCATCGCCTTTTGGAGCTAAACAACTTCATGGGGCGAGTAACCGATGTTTGGTACCCACATGTCAGTAGTTCATTGCTTTCCAACAAGTATATTAATTTATTACGGGCTCACCATAGCCCGTGCTACTTGGATCTTTTGTTCGGAGTAGCTGAATCTTAAACAACAACATCAATTCGATTTATATACGATTTCTTTAATCTTCTTTCCAATCCGTTGACTGTAATTCAGGTTTATTTGCTATACAAATTTTGGTACGTAGATAGCTTACTGCAGGTCGGCTTTCGATGCCCAATGGTCCAAGTGGATGGGAACCGTTTCTTCACTCTGTACTCCTATCCCAGCTCCTATCCTGTCTTCCTATCTATTCTCCCATCATTAGCTATCCTCTTCTTATATCCTTTCATTGTGATATATAATCATGTTCGCTTAACACATTCTCCTGATAATTAACGCCACTAAAAATTAATTTAGGTTGAAGGTGGAAGCATAACTGCAATATTATTATACAGAAGATAAAAACATTACAGCTTATATATAAAATATAATTCAGAGACACTGCTTCAAACTAACATAATCTTGACACCTTAGATAACCACTGGGATTAAACCTAACATAAAAAACTTTGAAAATTAAAAACAAAAAGTTTCTTATTACTCGAGAATCTGAAGGCAGCAGTAAAACTGTATTTATTAGATTAGCCTCATCCTGATAAGTTCACAAGGATGATAGCGACAAGGTGATTGGCGGGTTCATTAACCAATCTTTCTCGCACCAGATTATCGCTGTTTGCTAACATTTCTCATCATTATTCATAATAATCGTAATTATTTTCCATACGAGAGGCCAAGCCAATCAAGTCGTCTGTCTCGACGATAACAAACTGGAAGCAAAAAATCAAATGGGTCGGGATAGAGATATCAAATTTTTCAAAGTTAACAGATTATCGATAGAGAAACGAAAGAGAATTTTTGGTATCAAATGAGAGAGAAAATACAGTTTTGGCCTCTGTGTGAGAGCAAATATTTTATCCTGTGTGTGCTACACACACACACACACACACACACACACACACACACACACACACACACACACACACACACACACACACACACACACACACACACACACACACACACACACACAGGCATATATATTCAGCATCTTCCTCATAAAACCTGGAGCTCCTTGACTCATGCCTCTGACTCCTCACAACTACCACATCCGCACCTCACACTCCACCACACAAATCATCACAGCCACGAGAAGGTTACAATAGATAACGGGATATCTTCACAGAGGTCGTGCACAGCCTATCAACCGTGTTTCAGGAGGAATAATGTCTCAATCAAGTCTGAAAGAGAAGGAGGAGGAGGAGAGGGAGTGATGGATTGATGATTGAGGGGGATGAGAGAGAGAGAGAGCAGACAGAGACTCTCAGACAATACAAAATAAGAAGGGAATTACCACTACTACCCTAACCTCCCCAACTATCACCAACTCCAAAGTCATCACCACTACCACCTCACTATTACTTCACCAGTCACACTACCACCACCACCACACACCCGACGCACTATCACGGAATCTTTCTAACAATTACAGAGCCTTAGACGATACAAGTAATATCCAAGACGATTCGCTAACAGATTTTGAAACCTAACTAGCCTAGCTCAACCCAACCTAACTCAAATAAACCTAACCTAACCCAACCTAACTCAAATAAACCGAACCTAACGTAACTTTAAGCCACCCGATCCTAATACAGCCTAACCTAAACTAATACTTCCTAGAATAATAATATACAAATTACCAACGGAAAAACTAGCCTCGTCGAATGGTCTCGTGTCGGAAAGGACCATACCCCGATTCAGGGCAGCGTCGACAGGCAGAGATTATGTCAGTTTTTGTATTGCTTCGGTCTAAAGGCGGCCGATGGACGCAGGGAGGCCTTACCAACGGGACTAGGATACACTTCCGGTTGATACCATCTTCTCTCTTGGCCGCCAGCCACATGGGCCTTCTTGAAGGAAGGGGGAGGAGGGAGATGGTGTCCTTATCTACCTGTAGTCCTTCGCCAGGAGCGTTTAGGAAGCTCCTTAGGATGCCTAGAGGCAGCCAAGAGCAACTGGGAACTCGGCAGGTGGCCCAGTGTGGAATATTTTTTATGTACCATCCGCGAGGTTTCGGCATCTCTTAATATCCTATATTACTAGTGCTTCATTATCAGGGAGCACCATAGAGCACCTGGATGGTGCCCTGAAGCACTAGGTGGTGGTCGAGGGGTACAAAGAAGCCTCTTGAACTAGGCTGTGCCCAAAGGGCATTGCAGAGTCCACTCTGTCATATCCTTCAGTCAATCTGCTGTGACCAAGGGGCACCGGACACCCATGGAACACTTTAGGTTTGGACACGCTTAAAGGCAACTTGTCCTCAGCCTAGGCGCGTTAAGTGGCGGCCATCCCCCCAACATTGAACACTCTGGGGTCACTCAATCCCCGTAAGCACAACTAGGTGAGTACTCATTCATCAGTTTTAATAATATACTGTGTATTAACAATAGGTTTGTTCTCATAAGTTAATGTTATTATACTGTAAAATATAATTCTATGTATAGTTTGGTGTTGCTTAGGTGTTTACATTCTGTTTGTCACTATTTGTGTTGAAGTACGTGAGTGAAGCATTGACACAGGTGGGATTCGAACACAGGTCGTGAGCGAAACACCGTTCGAGAAGTGTTTGATCGTCATCAGTTGTGAGACATTTGTAAACATAGACATAACTACTTTAAGGCTCCATCATCAACATAATGTCTACTGCTTGCGTGGCGGGCGAGACCTTGAGGGCAACAATGGCCTACATAACTAGGCCTCACGTCCACCTCTGGTCGCTCCTGCCCATTCATCTTGCTGATTTAATTTTGTCCTCCACAATGGCCACTGACAGACACCGGAACATCCATAGCCTCTCCCTCCCTCTTCTTCCCCCCTCCATCTCCATTCACGCATCTTCTCTTCCTCTTAGTAACGTGCCCTCTCCATCACCTCCACATACCTCGCCTCCTCCATACACATATCACCTCCCCGCAGGTGAGGTGACTCAGGTAGGCCGGTTTAATTAACCTTCCGGACGAGAGCCTACCTGAGGAAGGAGAAGGGAAGATATTTGGCGTGTGTCTCGGTGTTGGGTCAGCATGACTCGTCTGCCAATCTTACTCAATCATTCCACCGGGAGAACTCTTTCCTTTGTATTATTTATTAAAAATTATGAAAAGTAATTTTTTGGAAAAGCAAACAAATATATATTTTATCGATGTTTTATATATAATTATATAACAGAGTCACTTCTGGGGTGTGAGTTTTCAGTTGCATATATGCCTGGAGACCGTTCAAGGTTGTTCGTATATATAATTATATATATATATATAATGTATATATATATATAATGTATATAATGAGGGAATCGAGTTGGTTCTTTTATAGGTTGATGCTCATTCATCATACAGTCACTATACTTACTCAAGTGTAAATAGTGACTGTATGCCTTTACTGGTGGAACATATGGAATCATTTTCACAATGGCACTGTGTCAGTGACAGGTGACACTGTATCAGTCACAGGTGACACTGTATCAGTCACAGGTGACACTGTATCAGTCACAGGTGACACTGTATCAGTCACAGGTGACACTGTATCAGTCACAGGTGACACTGTATCAGTCACAGGTGACACTGTATCAGTCACAGGTGACACTGTATCAGTCACAGGTGACACTGTATCAGTCACAGGTGACACTGTATCAGTCACAGGTGACACTGTATCAGTCACAGGTGACACTGTATCAGTCACAGGCGACACTGTATCAGTCACAGGTGACACTATCAGCGACAGTTGCAGCCCAATTCCCATTGAATAAACAGACAATGCAACAAAGATTTATGAAACTCAAAATAATCCTATACTTTTGAAGAACAGGGTTAAAAAAATGATGGTGGGGGGTGTTGGGGAGCCAGTAGGGGGGGGCCGCCCCCTACTGGTTGAGTGTCCATACATCCTGACTGGCGGTACCTTTTTATACCCCCCTCCTTCCCTACCTCAACCCCTACCCCCCACCCCTGCCGCGTAGCTAATTCTTCATTTAGGAGGCTTGGTGAGTGTGGCCACGCGACTGATTCACCTACTTCCCTCTCCCTCCCTACCTCTATCCCTCCCTCTCCCTCCACGATACTATTAATTCTCCTTCCCTCACTCTCCCTACCTCACTGGCCACCCTCACACCTGTGTACCAACGTTGGCATGGAAGATAATGAGGCAGTGACCGGAGGGAGCCGGTCGGCCGAGCGGACAGCACGCGGGACTTGTGAGCCTGTGGTCCTGGGTTCGATCCCAGGCGCCGGCGAGAAACAATGGGCAGAGTTTCTTTCACCCTATGCCCCTGTTACCTAGCAGTAAAATAGGTACCTGGGTGTTAGTCAGCTGTCACGGGCTGCTTCCTGGGGGTGGAGGCCTGGTCGAGGACCGGGCCGCGGGGACACTAAAAAAAAAGCCCCGAAATCATCTCAAGATAACCTCAAGATAGTGTAGGGGAGGAACCTTGAGGGAGCTGCCTCCACCACTGTCCAGTGGGGAGAAGGTAGGGAGAGTGGATGGGAGGGAGAGAGAGAGAGAGAGAGAAGTAGGAAGGGCAGCAGGGAGGGATGATGGGTGGGGTGGGAGGGGGGAGGGAGAGCATGGTGATATGGCAGTAGGTAAATTGAACCATTAGCATAAACAGTAAACAAATAAGGTGGCCTAAGTAGGGAGGTTCCTCCTCGCCTGTAGTGGAGACAGATGTTGTCTCAGCTTCGTCACTCCTTTAGTGATGAAGGAAGTGTTTAGTGAAGTTAGTTATAACGGTGAAGACCAGACCACACAGGAGACCACCACGTCTTGGTCCGTCCAGGACCACTGTCGCGTCCATTGTCGACTTGACAATTATCAAGACAATCGACTTGATAATGGTCCGGGACTTGATAATGGTCCGGGACTTGATAATGGTCCAGGACTTGATAATGGTCCGGGACTTGATAATGGTCCTGGACTTGACAATGGTCCTGGACGGACCGAAACGTCGTCGTCTGGTCTTCTAGTGTGTGGTCTGGTCATCATATCTTCAGCCGCGTTATTGTGACTCATCGTCTGCATATGGATGAAGTTCCCTTTATCTATTGCCTGTTCTATAAAAATGTTCATTGGAGGTTGGGGAGGAGACACGTGGGTGTTGCCTCAGTGAAGAGAGTGCCACGGGACACTGTGCCGGTGTGACCCCCACAAGATGACCTCACAAATCCATACGACTCAACTCTGAATTACTAATATTATATTATGAACACATTTGCGTTGCCATATCGTAAACGTTAGGCGCTAATCACCCCAAAATGTGAAAAAATTTAAGTTTGTTTACCTTTTTAAACCAGTAAAACTTTGATTATATATTTCCTTAGACTTTATGGAATGTTAATAATAATAATGCTAGAGATGTTTGCCTTCACGGACTACTGATGACGGACGCATGTCATCCTATGTGACGGGCAGCACGGTGTCTGTACCACAGCGCCGCCGTGCACAGACATGACATAATGGTCTCATTAAGATGAGAGAAGAAGGAGGACACCAGAGCGTCCAAGACGGCAAGGAGAGAAGCTTGGCCACACCCCGCTGACCAACACAAAGGCGACCCCAATTATGTAGACCCCACCACCAGCAGGAGCACACTCTCGGCTACTTGGCTACCTCGGGAGAATGGCAAGCAGATGGCCTGGCTACAGTCTGTTGGGGGATGCTGCCAGCTCCTGAGACAGCGAGGGAGGTCTCTCTCCAGCACTCTGACTGTGAGGGACAAGCTGCCAGCCTCACAGGTAGTGTGTGTGTGTGGTGAGGGAACATGAGGTGAGGCTCTGGGGGAAACATTGTCAACCTGGAGGACAACAACCACGCTACCTCAACAACCAATCCAATCTAACCTCCACCACGACACCAACCTCGTAATCCACCTCCACAGGACCCCACACCCACACCACAGGACCCCCACACCCACACCACAGCAGGCTACACCCACTGGCAGAGATTAATCAGCTTGACCCATTTCCCGACGCCTTGTGTATGAGGGTGGACGTCCGTGACCCGCGCTGGAGTCTTGGGGTGAGGTGTAATTGGCTGTTGCAGGCAACTGTGGTGTGAAATGGTGGTTATGTTACCCGCTGAGTAGGGAGTGGTGGGGAGGGGGGCAGGGTAAGCCTTCTCTACCCCTAGGTAAGGTAAGCCTTCTCTACCCCTTAGGTAAGGTAAGCCTTCTCTACCCCTTAGGTAAGGTAAGCCTTCTCTACCCCTAGGTAAGGTAAGCCTTCTCTACCAATAGGTAAGGTAAACCTTCTCTACCAATAGGTAAGGTAAACCTTCTCTACCCCTAGGTAAGGTAAGGCAGCCGTCCCTCTCCCTAATGATACCTTAGACACACACTTCCCTATTTTCCACCACCAAAGCGTAACAATCTCAGATTATAGTTTACCTTCTGCTTCCTCTCCTTTCTCTCCTTCCTCCTTCCCTTATTCTTCCCCTTTTCTTATATTTCCTCCCTTCTCCACTCTCTCTCTCTCTCTCTCTCTCTCTCTCTCTCTCTCTCTCTCTCTCTCTCTCTCTCTCTCTCTCTCTCTCTCTCTCTCTCTCTCTCTCTCTCTCTCTACCGGAGGAGAGAAGTCTCGATGCTGTGAGACTCACTCGCCAGGTTTGAAGACTGCAAAGTATCTTATGGCGGCTTAACTTATATCAATATGTCTTGGCCTCTTTTGGGATTGGTAGGCCGCAGGCCAGTAGGGAGTGTGGCACCGCCCAGTTCGTCCGTGGCTCCGTGGAGGCCGGACGTGGCACCCTGGAGGCCGGACGTGGCACCCTGAAGACAGGACGGAGCCGCTGCTGGTCACCAATGTGGTGGCTCACTGACCAAAACATTGCAAAACAAAAGTAGAATACAATGTAAGTAATATGTTTTAAATAGCGCTTGTAACACTTATTACAAGTGTCAAGAAGCGCTTACAACAAGTGGTAATAAACAACACAACCATAGAGGAAACTACTGGCTCTCCTCTTCAGTCTTCTCTCCCTTTCTGTGTGTCTGTCTGACTCTCTCCTTCATTCAGTCTTCCTCCTCCTTGCTCCTTCTCTCCCTCCTACCGGCATCCAGGTATTCATCTGCTCCTAATAACACCTTTTCCCCACCTACTCAAACCTTTGCCGTTGGGTGGTCTCTCAGGGGAGGGATAGGAATGGGGTGATGGGTAGGGAAGGGGGCGATGGGGGGTTGGGGGAGCATCTACGATGGTTCAGATAAGCGATAAGCGTCTTTAATAACCGACCGGTTACCTGAGCCTTTTGTCTTAACCGAAACTAAAGTATAAAATAAGCTTGGGGATGGTGTGAAATGGTGTTATTACCAAGCACCTCAGCTTGAGCCGGGGCGCTGAGGTAAGGAAGGGAGGGGTGAGGGAGGGGTGAGGGTGGGGTGAGGGAGGGGTGAGGGTGGGGTGAGGGAGGGGTGAGGGAGGGGGTGAGGGAGGGGGGTGAGGGAGGGGGGTTACGGAGGGAGGAAAATCGTCTTGAAGATGGTAGGAAGGAGGCATAGTCTGAGGGAAGAAGGGAAGGAAGGGGTAACTCAAATAAATGTCGGGTCCCATGTTAAGTGTCGCACCGGGAGGCGCGCGCCGCTAACCACTAGGGGGTGCGACGCGAGGTGTGGAGTATATCGCGGATAAGGCGATCCTGTCGCTCTTAATGGGCACGTTGTAGATATATAGGTAGAGTGGGTGTAGCATCTACTGGCGGACGTATTTCTTAAAGAACGTAATTGCTTTCAGATTAGGTGATAACGTAAGTCTGCAATCCCTGGTAGATTTATATCAACACCATGCTCCTAACCGCAGGGAAATATAACTCATAATGCAGGAAACTACATATATAATAATTACTGTGTGTGTGTGTGTGTGTGTGTGTGTGTGTGTGTGTGTGTGTGTGTGTGTGTGTGTGTGTGTGTGGCTGTGCTACAGCACACGCACGCAAAGGGCGACTATATGGAGTGAGAATGAGTCTCCACCACCCACCAAGACACCCTGCCAACAGCTTCTCCAAACACACGCTGAAACTAGTTTTCCAACGTCCAGTCGCCCCTAAATCATGAGGCCTCGTTCGCTCTCCTTGTAGTCGCCTCGAAATTCCTAGTCTGGGAACCCCATGGTGATCCTCCTTGCTTTGGGGCTATAAACTTTTTTCCGTTGTTATCTCCCGAAACAACTCACTTTTGTGTGCCACGACTGATCCGGGTGTCTAAAGTCTCACAAATTATCGGTGTTTAAAAGCATTTTTCCTTCTGTATTTCTTGAGTTTTCTGACTTTTAATTGATTATCAACTCTACTGATAATTATTTTGTATCATGTATTAATACAGTATTTTTTCTAAAGATGCATAATTTACAAACGTATGGTTGAGAACATATTGTTGAATGACACAAAGTGTGAGATAAATGATTCGTCTCTATTTTTCTTATTTCTACTTCACTTGAGAAGGAAGTTGAAAAATTAACTCTACAAAGTTCATTTAATAATTTTATTGTTAAATTTTTCGCGTCTGAGCATTGCTATCAAATTATATTTATGGAAGTGCTTAGGAATGTGGGCTGTTAAGACGCGGAGGGAAATTTGAACATAAGGAAACAAGACATGAATATAGTCTAAGGTGGGGAGCCGGTCCCCCGAGCGGACAGCACGCTGGACTTGTGATCCTGTGGTCCTGGGTTCGATCCCGGGCGCCGGCGAGAAACAATGGGCAGAGTTTTTTTTCACCCTATGCCCCTGTTACCTAGCAGTAAAATAGGTACCTGGGTGTTAGTCAGCTGTCACGGGCTGCTTCCTGGGGGTGGAAGCCTGGTCGAGGACCGGGCCGCGGGGAGGCTACCTTGAGGTGCTTCCGGGGCTTAGTGTCCCCGCGGCCCGGTCGTCGACCAGGCCTCTAAACACTAAAGCCCCGAAATCATCTCAAGATAACCTCAAGATTATAAGGGATTATTAGGTCCCCCAAAGAATGGAAATAGCTTGTATAGTTAAGTGTATGGGAATACTTAGCATAGGTTGAGGACAAGAAGGGGGAAATGCTTACGTAGAATAAGATTAGGGTAGGTGAGGATGGGCAGGCAGGCAGGCAGGTAAGAGAGTGGGCAAGAGGGAGGGGGATTAAGGTAACTAGAGGGAAGCACTTTAACATTCAACACAAGTGTGTCACCCTCACCAGCTGCCACCACACTCTGGCCCTTCTGTAACTCCTTCCTCCCTCCCTCCCTCACTCCCTCAACCTGCCCTTCCCTCCCACCCTGCCCTTCCCTCCCTCCCTCCCTCCCTGCCCTCCTTCCCAGCCTGCTCCCCCCCCCCTGCCTTCCGTATATTTCCTAAAAAGCTCTCCAGACAAAAGCCAGAATAAAACTCGTAGAATATCTACAAAGAGTTACATTTGTAAACAACAGATGGTTGTATGGAAGGAAACTGGTGGGTAAGGAGCTTTCTGGAGTCCAACGACGACTTCCGGACAATAAGACAAGACAGAAAAGGCTGGACAAACGGCATTTGTCCAGCCATAAAGCCTTTTACAGTGTTGTATAAACTATTTACTACTACACGAGCTTGAGAAATAGGCTGAAGTAACTGAGACAGATCAGTACCTAACAGACAGGAAACAGATCGTTGGAGGACAGGGTGGGTAGGGAAGGGTAGGGAAAGGTAGGGAAGGGGGTGAAGGGAAGGGGTAGGGAAGGGGGGTGAAGGGTAGGGAAGGGGGTGAAAGGAAGGGTAGGGAAGAGGGTGAGGGAAAGGGTAGGGAAGGGTAGGGAAGGGGGTGAAGGGAAGGGGTAGGGAAGGGGGTGAAAGGAAGGGTAGGGAAGAGGGTGAGGGGAAGGGGGTGAAGGGAAGGGAAGGAGGGTGAAGGGAAGGGGGTGAGGGGAGGAGGAGAGCCACTCCAGTACAGCAGCTGGCAGCTGGTCGACGACGCGCCTCTGAGACTGTTGTTCCATGTTTCCTCTCCCCACCCCTCTCCTCCACCCTTGCAGAGGTTGCACAGTGGCGCTCTATGCAACACAGTATGCAACACAGTATGCAACACAGTATGCAACACCACAAGGTAACCTGCAAGGTAATCCCGCCAGCTGGACTACCTTGTGAGGCTACCGAACACTACATGAGCACAGGCCTACAGTCGCCATGAGCTTATCTTATCACAACACACACAAAATGGTGTACTAAATTGCTCCAGTCTAGCCCAGTCTATCCCAGTCTATCCCAGCCTATCCCAGCCTAGCCCAGCCTATCCCAGCCTATCCCAGTCTATCCCAGCCTAGCCCAGTCTATCCCAGCCTAGCCCAGTCTAGCCCAGCCTAGCCCAGTCTATCCCAGCCTAGCCCAGTCTATCCCAGCCTAGCCCAGTCTAGCCCAGCCTAGCCCAACACGACCCACGCGTTGAGAACGAGAAGTTTGTGAGTCGCAAAGATTTATAGTACATATAGAAGTATATATGTAGGATTTACATATATACTATATATATATAGTAGGATTTATAGTATAGTGTCCGTTGGGGATTTTGAAGCACATTAGTAAGAGTGGTTGGTCACACACACACACACACACACACACACACACACATACACACACACACACATACACACACACACACACACACACACACACACACACATACACACACACACACATATACACACACACACACACATACACACACACACACATATACACACACACACACACATACACACACACACACATATACACACACACACACACACACACACATATACACACACACACATATACACACACACACACGCGCGTGCAACATGGCTCGTTCCTGAACTAAAGGACCTGAACTATGAAGAAAAACTGAGGGAACTAGACCTCACTACACTGAAGGTAAGGAATGGGGCAGACATGATAACGATGTACAAGATATTCCTGGTGATTGACAAAGTTAATATAAACAATGTTCACATTAAGGAGCAGTATAACCAGAGGACACAGGTGGAAACACAGAGGTGTCAGAAAGACCTTTACACACCGAGACCCGTTAATAAGTGGAACGGATTAGACAAGGAAGTTATTGAAGCCAATTCGATACACACGAGCAGCTGCTCCACCATGTAAGATCAATTAGGTGAGTACACAGGGCCTCGCGGCCTAGTAGACAGCGCTCGGGGATCGTAGTCATCAGGGTCCGGGTTCGATTTCCGGCAGAGGAAGAAACAAATGGGCAGAATTTATTCACCTGATGCTCCTGTTCACCTAGCAGTAAATAGGTACCTGGGAGTTATACAGCTGCTGCTACGGGCTGCTTCCTGGGGATGTGTAATTGTGTTTAAGATAAATGTGTAGTATATATGAGAGATAAACAGGTCGGGAGACCTATACCAATAGACAGTATATTGACCAACCGACGGTTAGAAAGGCGGGGACCAAGAGCTAATGGCTCGCTCCTTCAAACACAAATAATACAGTGATACAGAGGAGGTTAATCAGTTAGCGAAGACTGCAGCCCTTAAGGGGTGACGCAACACCCCGGCCCTGAGGGCAGCAGCAGCAGCAGCAGGAGGCGGCTAGGGCCCTCAGGCTGGTCAGGGATAGCCAGTCCTTCCCTCCTGGCGCGCACGTGTCATCCGCCCTCGGGGGCAACAGTGGACACATCATTCCTCCGTTCATTCCTTCAGTACCTCTCCTGCCTCTCTCTCTCCCAGCACGCTGGCCGGTGGGGGGTGGCGGGGGGCGGGGGGAGGAGGAGGGGAAACCCAGTATCTTAAAAGTGCGTGGAAGCAATCAGTTTGAGATGTGTGGTGGGGGGTAGGGAGGGGGGGGGGGGAGTAGGGAGAGGGGGAGAGGGAGGATGATAGTTAAATCTGGGAGGTGGAGACCAGTTCTTGGCGCGGTGTCCACATGGTGTGGCCCTCGGGGCCAGCCCCCAGGGCCGGCGGGGAGAGCAGTGCTCCCCAGGCACTCTCCTGCGTCCACACACACACACACACACACGCGCGCGCGGGGCACCTGCAGGCTGGGCACGGGGGGGAGGGGGGGGTGAGGGGGCAGCATAGTATACTGGCAGTATACCCAAGTGAACTATTCCTCAGTAGCAGAGTTTTACCTGACTGAGGGATATGAGTGCACTCTGTAGACCACTACACTTACGGTGATCACCAGTGGGGGTCTGTCATATGCTGGAGACGCTACCCCCCCTCCCCCACCCCACCCCCACTACTACAACCACCCCCCCTCCTCCCCTACCCATCACCCCACACACACCTTACACAATCAACACTCCCCCTTAATGACCATTGATGTTGTGGGGGGCGACGCAGCGGCTCTTGTGGGGGGAGACCCAGCGGCTCTTGTGGGGGGCGACCCAGCGGCTCTTGTGGGGGGCGACCCAGCGGCTCTTGTGGGGGGCGACCCAGCGGCTCTTGTGGGGGGAGACCCAGCGGCTCTTGTGGGGGGAGACCCAGCGGCTCTTGTGGGGGGAGACGCAGCGGCTCTTGTGGGGAGAGACCCAGCGGCTCTTGTGGGGGGAGACCCAGCGGCTCTTGTGGGGGGAGACCCAGTGGCTCTTGTGGGGGGAGTCCCAGCGGCTCTTGTGGGGGGAGACGCAGCGGCTCTTGTGGGGGGAGACCCAGCGGCTCTTGTGGGGGGAGACCCAGCGGCTCTTGTGGGGGGAGACGCAGTGGCTCTTGTGGGGGGAGACCCAGCGGCTCTTGTGGGGGGAGACGCAGCGGCTCGTGTGGGGGGAGACCCAGCGGCTCTTGTGGGGGGAGACCCAGCGGCTCTTGTGGGGGGTGACGCAGCGGCTCTTGTGGGGGGAGACCCAGCGGCTCTTGTGGGGGGAGACCCAGCGGCTCTTATGGGGGGAGACCCAGCGGGTGTTGTGGGGGAAGACCCAGCGGGTGTTGTGGGGGGAGACCCAGCGGGTGTTGTGGGGGGAGACCCAGCGGCTCTTGTGGGGGGAGACCCAGCGGCTCTTGTGGGGGGAGACCCAGCGGCTCTTGTGGGGGGAGACCCAGCGGGTGTTGTGGGGGGAGACCCAGCGGCTCTTGTGGGGGGAGACCCAGCGGCTCTTGTGGGGGGCGACGCAGCGGCTCTTGTGGGGGGAGACCCAGCGGCTCTTGTGGGGGGAGACCCAGCGGCTCTTGTGGGGGGAGACCCAGCGGCTCTTGTGGGGGGAGACCCAGCGGCTCTTGTGGGGGGAGACCCAGCGGCTCTTGTGGGGGGAGACCCAGCGGCTCTTGTGGGGGGAGACCCAGCGGCTCTTGTGGGGGGAGACCCAGCGGCTCTTGTGGGGGGAGACCCAGCGGCTCTTGTGGGGGGAGACTCAGCGGCTCTTGTGGGCATGTGTCTGTTTGTTTCCGTCATTTCCTCAACATTCCCGCCACAAAACTCCCCAATAAAACCCGTTTATAATAGGGGAGGAAATATTCGCTCGTCCCTGTACTTGTGATGCCACCATCCTTTACCTGTGCTTGACCCGCGAGTTTTTCTCCTCTTGGGGAGGGGGAGGAGGGGGAGTGGGGAAAGGGGGGAGGAGTGGTTGGCCTTCCGATATGCACCTCTTGGCTGTGATTTTTCCAGCCTTGCCGCCTGCCTGCCTGCCTGCCGGTGTGTGGCGCTGGAGGGTCTTCTCTCTGCCTCGCCTCAACTGTGCTGCTGCTGCTGCTGCTGCTGCTGTTGTTACTGGTCCTGCTGCTGCTGCTGCTGCTGTTGCTGTTGTTACTGGTCCTGCTGCTGCTGCTGTTGTTACTGGTCCTGCTGCTGCTGCTGGTCCTGCTGCTGCTGTTGTTACTGGTCCTGCTGCTGCTGTTGTTACTGGTCCTGCTGCTGGTGCTGCTGCTGCTGCTGTTGCTGGTCCTGCTGCTGCTGCTGTTGCTGGTCCTGCTGCTGCTGCTGTTGCTGCTGCTGCTGCTGCTGGTGGTGTGACCTTGTCATCACATCTCGTATTTTTCTTTCCAACATGTCCTTCTGCTCTCGTCTCGGCTACTGTGATTCCCCCCCCCCCCCGCCCCCAAGTCCTTGGTGTGTGTTGCGTCCGTTGGTGTTGGCGCTGCGTCTCTGTGCGTCCTTGATTCACTCAAGATATTGCTTTCATTCTTGATTCACGTCGATGCTTTAGTCCGTCCTTCAGTCGCTGTTATTGCTTTAGTCTTGCTTCACGCAGTTATTATCCCCTCTTCTTACGTCAAGTAGTTATTGTCGCTATCCTTGCGTCAAGCAGTTATTGTCCTTATCCTTGCGTCAAGCAGTTATTGTCCCTATCCTTGCGTCAAACAGTTATTGTCCCTATCCTTGCGTCAAGCAGTTATTGTTCTTATCCTTGCGTCAAGCAGTTATTGTTCTTATCCTTGCGTCAAGCAGTTATTGTCCCTATCCTTGCTTCACGAAGTGTAGTGGTTCTTGCTTCACATAATATTACTTCGTTATTGTTCATGCACTATTGATTGTCACATTGCTTCACATTATTATCCCCTTCCTTGCTTCACGTATTAAATTTGCATGCGTTCATCCACCACGCACCGTAACTGCGTCCGAGCTAGCGTCAGACAGCGCCGTAACTGCGCCCCGAGCTTGCGTCAGACAGCACCATATCTACGTCCGAGCTAGCGTCAGACAGCCCCGTAACTGCGTCCGAGCTAGCGTCAGACAGCACTGTAACTGCGTCCGAGCTAGCGTCAGACAGCACCGTAACTGCGTCCGAGCTAGCGTCAGACAGCACCGTAACTGTGTCCGAGCTTGCGTCAGACAGCACCGTAACTGCGCCCGAGCTTGCGTCATACAGCCCCGTAACTGCGTCCGAGCTAGCGTCAGACAGCACCGTAACTGCGTCCGAGCTAGCGTCAGACAGCCCCATAACTGCGCCTGAGCTTGCGTCAGACAGCCCCGTAACTGCGTCCGAGCTAGCGTCAGACAGCCCCGTAACTGCGTCCGAGCTAGCGTCAGACAGCCCCGTAACTGCGTCCGAGCTTGCGTCAGACAGCCCCGTAACTGCGTCCGAGCTAGCGTCAGACAGCCCCGTAACTGCGTCCGAGCTTGCGTCAGACAGCCCCGTAACTGCGTCCGAGCTAGCGTCAGACAGCCCCGTAACTGCGTCCGAGCTAGCGTCAGACAGCCCCATAACTGCGCCTGAGCTTGCGTCAGACAGCCCCGTAACTGCGTCCGAGCTAGCGTCAGACAGCACCATAACTGCGCCCGAGCTTGCGTCAGACAGCACCGTAACTGCGCCCGAGCTTGCGTCAGACAGCCCCGTAACTGCGCCCGAGCTAGCGTCAGACAGCGCCGTATGAAGCCTGTGTGTGTGTGTTCTCACCAGTTACCACACACACACTACGCTCCTGTTTTTGTCAATCATTCTACTCCCCTCGTGTTGTGTTTGCTCCTGTGTACAGTTACTCGGGCAGCGGCTGAGTACAATCTCACCAGCCTCGTCCGCTTTTTATCACGTAATCCATTGTTTGGTGGTTGTAAAGCTGAGCATTGGTTGAGTGTCTTGGTGGGGGTGTTTGGTTCCGGTACTCACTTAATTGTGGTTGAGCTCTGGCTCTTTGGTCCCGCCTCTCAACTGTCAATCAACTGGTGTACAGGTTTCTGAGCCTACTGGGTTCTATCATATCTACACTTGAAACTGTGTATGGAGTCAGCCTCCACCACATTACTGCCTAATGTGTTCTATAGCATAACCACAATAATTTTCAGCGATGCAGCATCCCCAGCGTCATCTCCAGCTTGTAGCATCTCCAGCATCCATGCTTCCCTGATGCCAGCCTTGGTCTGAAATGTTTAGAGCAATCAAGCAGCTAATTACAGGTCCGTGACCAGCTTGGTAGATTGGATAGACGAGGACTGAAGACTAGGTACAGCAGTGTGTGTGTGTGTGTGTGTGTGTGTGTGTGTGTGTGTGTGTGTGTGTGTGTGTGTGTGTGTGTGTGTTTGTGTGTGGCTACGTAGTACAGTTCATTACAGTGAGGTATAATACACGGAAGTGCAGTATAGTACAGTAATATAGTGAAGTATAGTGAAGTACAGTACAGTACAGTACAGTGAAGTGTAGTACAGAGCAACATAGCTCAGTACACAGCAGTAAAGTACAGTACACAGTAGTCGATCTCAGTACTTCAAATATCTACTCATCAAGATATTCACTTATAGTTTAATAGATTAATTCACCTACAAATATATATTGTGTGAAAGATATATACCAATACTAATTCATAATAAATAATGATAAATAATGAAAACAAAAGCCACAATAATAATTTGCAACACGATAAATTCTCTCTGTGGTATATATATATATACACTCGCATACATATTTGAATATATATAACATAAATCCTCATATGTTGTGCAACCCAATTAACCAAATTAGATGTGGCTTAAATATATATACACTAGACCCAAGTCCCATACACTAGACCCAAGTCCCATACACTAGACCCAAGTCCCATACACTAGACCCAAGTCCCATACACTAGACCCAAGTCCCATACACTAGACCCAAGTCCCATACACTAGACCCAAGTCCCATACACTAGACCCAAGTCCATACACTAGACCCAAGTCCCATACACTAGACCCAAGTCCCATACACTAGACCCAAGTCCCATACACTAGACCCAAGTCCCATACACTAGACCCAAGTCCCATACACTAGACCCAAGTCCCATACACTAGACCCAAGTCCCATACACTAGACCCAAGTCCCATACACTAGACCCAAGTCCCATACACTAGACCCAAGTCCCATACACTAGACCCAAGTCCCATACACTAGACCCAAGTCCCATACACTAGACCCAAGTCCCATACACTAGACCCAAGTCCCATACACTAGACCCAAGTCCCATACACTAGACCCAAGTCCCATACACTAGACCCAAGTCCCATACACTAGACCCAAGTCCCATACACTAGACCCAAGTCCCATACACTAGACCCAAGTCCCATACACTAGACCCAAGTCCCATACACTAGACCCAAGTCCCATACACTAGACCCAAGTCCCATACACTAGACCCAAGTCCCATACACTAGACCCAAGTCCCATACACTAGACCCAAGTCCCATACACTAGACCCAAGTCCCATACACTAGACCCAAGTCCCATACACTAGACCCAAGTCCCATACACTAGACCCAAGTCCCATACACTAGACTCAAGTCCCATACACTAGACCCAAGTCCCATACACTAGACCCAAGTCCCATACACTAGACCCAAGTCCCATACACTAGACCCAAGTTCCATACACTAGACCCAAGTCCCATACACTAGACCCAAGTCCCATACACTAGACCCAAGTCCCATACACTAGACCCAAGTCCCATACACTAGACCCAAGTCCCATACACTAGACCCAAGTCCCATACACTAGACCCAAGTCCCATACACTAGACCCAAGTCCCATACACTAGACCCAAGTCCCATACACTAGACCCAAGTCCCATACACTAGACCCAAGTCCCATACACTAGACCCAAGTCCCATACACTAGACCCAAGTCCCATACACTAGACCCAAGTCCCAGTCAAGAGTGTATATGTGCTTGTTTTACTTGGCCCTGATCTTTTATGCACATATCTTGCATGTACATTGCACACATATTACACACACATCTTGCACACATTAGGCTCCAACGTGGCAAGTTTTCAGTTCTCCCAACGTTCATTTGTCTGTTAATTTTTTATGAATACACTTCAGGATTTATTGGGAATATTCTTTCAAACCTCATCTTTATATCCAGGAACTATACCCCCCTCCCACCCCCCCCCTTGGGCTGGACTGTCGCCTAACCCTGGAAACACAAACCGAAACTGTCTCTATTTTCCGCTTGTTACAACTTGTAATAAAGTTGTTACATCTTGGCTTAACGTGTTTATGACGTAACACTCACACTCACACACAGGAAGCCGCCCGTAACTGCTGTCTAACTCCCGGGTACCTATTTTCTGCTAGGTGAATAGGAACATCAGGGTGAAAGAAACTTTGAGCATTTGTTTCCGCTTCGGCCGGGAATCGAACCCGAGGCCCTTAGGACTACGACCTCTGAGTGCTATCCACTCAGCCGCGAGGCCTCTGTGTGTGTGTGTGTACATACCTAGTTGTGCTTGCGGGGGTTGAGCTCTGGCTCTTTGGCCCCGCCTCTCAACACACATGGTCCTGTGTACTCACCTAGTTGTACTCACCTAGTTGTGCTTGCGGGGGTTGAGCTCTGGCTCTTTGGTCCCGCCTCTCAACACACAGTCCTGTGTGTGTGTGTGTGTGTGTGAGAGTGTGTGTGTGTGAGAGAGAGAGAGTGCGTGTGTGTGTGTGTGTGAGAGTGTGTGTGTGTGAGAGAGAGAGAGTGCGTGTGTGTGTGTGTGTGAGAGGTTTAGACATCCATGGAGTGTAAACAGCGGCTGTGAATATCTAAGAACCAAATAAAGCCGCTAATTCATCTGTCTAATAGATTGCCCGTCGCATCTATGGAACCTTAAATACCATTTACAGGTCACAGACAGCGTCTGAACCTCCTGAGTGTCGTGTGTGGGTCGTAGGTAGGCGTGACCTACGAGCATAATCTGTGCTTCCCTCTCCTCACACCACTAGGAGTCATCTGGTCTGCGTAATCCACTCAGGAAGATCTTGAGTAAGTTTTATAGCTGACGAGTCTAATATTTACTTCATAAATTCGTGAGCTCCTGAATGAAACATTTAACATTGTATTTTGTCCTTATGTAAACATGATGAGTTTTTACCTTCTGAGTGTTGAATGGTGTTAGAGGGAGAGAGAGAGAGGGGGGGGGGAGAGGGAGAGAGAGAGGGGGGGGGAGAGGGAGAGAGGGAGAGAGGGGGGGGGAGAGAGAGAGAGAGAGAGAGAGAGAGAGAGAGAGAGAGAGAGAGAGAGAGGGGGGAGAGAGAGAGAGAGAGAGAGGGGAGAGAGAGAGAGAGAGAGAGAGAGAGAGAGAGAGAGAGAGAGAGAGAGAGAGAGAGAGAGAGAGAGAGAGAGAGAGGGGGGAGAGAGAGAGGGGGGAGAGAGAGAGAGAGAGAGAGAGAGAGAGAGAGAGAGAGAGAGAGGGGGGGGAGAGAGAGAGAGAGAGAGAGAGGGGGGAGAGAGAGAGAGAGAGAGGGGGGGGGAGAGAGAGAGAGAGAGAGAGGGGGGAGAGAGAGAGAGAGAGAGAGAGAGAGAGAGAGAGAGAGAGAGAGAGAGAGAGAGAGAGAGAGAGAGAGAGAGAGAGAGAGAGGGGGGGAGAGAGAGGGGAGAGAGAGAGAGGGGGGGGGGAGAGGGAGAGAGAGAGGGGGGGGAGAGAGAGAGAGGGGAGAGAGATAGAGAGGGAGAGAGGGGGGAGAGAGAGAGAGGGGAGAGAGAGAGAGAGAGGGAGAGAGGGGGGAGAGAGAGAGAGAGAGAGAGAGAGAGAGAGAGAGAGAGAGAGGGAGAGAGGGAGAGAGGGAGAGAGGGAGAGAGGGAGAGAGAGACAGAGAAAGAGGGAAAAAGAAACAGAGAATTATCAACAATAACCACTATCAACAATTATACATGAAGTATAACTCAACCGGATATATTTGTACTGAAATATATACCTTATAATTGCTTGAGATTATTACTTATAACTAGTATACTCAAAACTAGTTTAACATAATTAGTTTGAGAGTGAAATCATATTATGACAAATGATAAGCCAATATGACCATAGAGCACACTGACAGAATCTGTGGACGGGAGGACGGTGTGACGGGTCGTGCCCAACCACTTCGACCATCGAGGGATCGAACTCCGACCCTGCAGGAAATGAGTCCGTGGCTATATGGACTAGTCTACCTGGATACTATCCAAGAAATAAGTATACCTTAATCCTATAATTATAATTACAATCCAGTGAAGTATCGTAGTCCTGTAATTATAATTATTATGTAATTATTGGTGGTTTTAACAAAGCCACCTATAATTACATTAATAAAGCCACCTATAATTACATTAATAAAGCCACCTATAATTACATTAACAAAGCCACCTATAATTACATTAATAATGTAATTATAGGTGGCTTTGGGTTTTAGATTTGCAATTGGATTTGGATAATTTATAAATATGTCTAAATTTTGTATATTTATCGTATATACATATAATTCTTTTGCTCTATAATTGTTCGTATTTAGTCATTTCTAGATAAAAAAAATTCTCTGGATGAAAAAATGACGTTATTTACCTCGCGCGAATATAATTTAAGTATATGTATTCTATTACACAAAATGTTTTATGTCCGTAATACTTCCTGGAGAGACGTAGGATTGATACAATTTTGAATTTAAACTGCCCGAAACGCTATGCGTGTTAGTGGTTTTGTATGAATGTAATAAATTATTATTATTATTTTTATTATCATGATGCTGTAAGCATGGATTTCTAATATGGCGCGAAAATGACATCAGCTCCTCCCTATGTTAGGCTACTCGGGTCAGTGTTGCCAGATTAGGCTATAAGTAGCGAATTGTGGTACTTTTGAAAACCCAGCTATGTCCCTACTTGCTATTTTGGGGTTGGGGGGTACTTAAAAAATCAGCATTATTATTTACTCTGAAAAGCGTATCCGTCTCTAAACAAAATAAAGTTAGGCTACTTTGATTATAAATTTGTTTGCTGTAGTCCCTAATATCGCTACTTTTAGCGATCTGGTAACGCTATATAGTAAAGGTTAATAAATGCTCTGCTAGAGTATATTCGCGCCACAGGTTATATCTCTACAACGCCCAGGGGCCAAGTGTGGTTATAGCAGCATACTACATGACATATTTCTCAGTATACACCTAGCAGGCTTCCACTACGGGGCTCTTGAACCCATCTGAGGGGCACATCACAGCCTATCCGTGTTCGTAAGTGAACGCGGGATCATGAATCCGGCTTTTCACCCATGATTGGGGGCTTAAGACCCCGCGTTCATGAGTGAAAACCTTACCATGTGACTTACAACTTATGTTCAAGCTTTTCTTTTACCGGCGCTTCACTCTCTTCAACGACTTACAGCATTGTCAGTTGTGCATTTCGATATTTGTCCAACGAACATTTATGACAACCTTTTGATTAACAAATCATAAATATGATTAAAAATGCTTTTAATAAAAAAAAAATGTGAGAAATTTGGAATGAATAATTAGCTAAAAGAATGATGTCCATTTTCTATGACCCAGGCGGCGCGACGGAGCTTAAGCGACCGCCCGCCGTGTTTACATCGCCTGGCATGAAGAGTTTCCCGCCCTCGTCCACCACATTAATTGTCCGTTCACAATAGCTGAACATTATTAACCCGCAGCAAACACGAGTGCAAGTGTTCATCAGGGGATTGTGGAGCCTCGGGGCCAAACATAGCCAGGGAAATCATCTGCTTTGAGAAGGTTTGGTCATGATATATTCAGCCACGTTTTTGTGACTTCGTCTGCATCAGTTTTGATGTTAACATTATAGAATCGAATTGTTTTCTTGCTTGAGAATGGTGTGTACATGGCACCTTCGGCTGTCAGAACACTTATTATGAACACTGACAGTACAGCTGCAAGTGCTCACTGTTTGACCTCATTAAGTGCTACAGAAAGTTACGAAAAGCAGATTCAAGTTTTCTTTTAATTTTAAGTGTTGCGACTCAAGATCATGTAGAGAACTTCTTGATTAAGCATAAAGCTTAAACAAACATTTGAAGAGCGTTAAGGTTCATAGCGACAATGGGTGGGCGGAGAGCAGGACCTTCAGAGCAGCGGCCAGTGAGCACAAGGAAGCAGCCTAACAATTCCTTGCAAGACAAAACGGCCACAAGTCCTCCTTCTTTGACTTGCTTCTGGTAAGTGCATCTTTGTATTTTTTTATTATACAACTACTGTATGCTTTCCTTTTATTTTTATATATTTTAGACATTATTAAATAATTTTTTTTCCCTGAAAGCCTCACTCCCACATTTTACCTTTATTTATTTATTTATTTATTTATTTATTTATATACAAGAAGGTACATTGGGTTTGTGAGGATACGTAGCATAGTGATTACATTTTTGTAAAGCAGTTCAGCAATTCTTCGGGTAGAATTTAAATCTTTAAATTTTATAGGAAAATCTGGTTTCTTCCGTCGTGTCGATTCAGGTTAACATAGGAACATAAATAGACAGATCGCGGTATGCAGTAATATGCATTGATATTAGAAAATATAGTTTTTTTTGGTTACACAGTAAGTTAAAAATGATAGATGCGTTTCGCGGTCGGCCGAAGCTTGGTCGAGCATAGCCTAAGGATGGGCTGCATTATAAACATACTGCGGGGTTATATTTGTGTGTCTGCAGCTTCGAAACATTCACTACGAGGCCTTGAAGCCGTCTGCGGTTATACCACAGTCCGTCCTCGTAAACAAAGGCCAAATGCTCGTCAATCCAGCCGCCAAACCCCACTGTTTATCAATGAAAAACGGTTTAGATGCGACTCACAAGTGATGTAACTTGTCCTCGGGCTCCATCCAGCGGCCGACCGCAAACACATATTCATCAATTATAATAACCAGTTGATATAAAATAAAAATAAAAGTTTAAATATAAATTAATATTATTATTATTATATAAGAATATTTTTGCATAGTTAGGCGTAGGATAGGTTAGGTGTTTAGATTTGATTGGCGATTATTCGTATTTATAGTACGTGGGTGAAGCATTTACAGCGTTGTAGTTCGAACAGAGGTCGTCAGCGAAGCAAGGTTCGAGAAATGTTATATTAGTCGCTTGGAAAGCATTTTTCATTCATAAACAGAGGGGGGGGGGGGTTGTAGAGTACCGAACATTCAGCCTTTGTTGATGAGGACGGCCAGCATAGCCCGTCCTCATCAAAAAATTTTTTTTACAAATTCTTTGATTCCGTTCAAAATGCGACGCATTGGTTGACGTTGCATGGGATAGGTTCAGGATTATCATGTATCCGGGATTTTGATAAATGGATTATTTTATTATGACCACAAAAGGAGATTATATACAACTAGTAGGATGAGGTGTAGTGGGGGTTAAGTTGTTAATATCGGCTGTGGTAGGGTGGTGTAA
>NC_091199.1:7021524-7027538 GCF_040958095.1 Procambarus clarkii | reverse complement strand
GTGTGTGTGTGCGTGCGTGTGCGTGCGTGTGCGTCACAATATATAACAAGGCAACAGTACCCGGCCAGCCGTCAGATACGCGTGAAAGCAATTACGATTAGTTAAATTAGGCCCTTGTTTATGCCTCGTCTTATGAAAAGCTGTTTCGCTTCCCGTCTCTTTTCAGAGTTCACCTGTCTGTATGCTTGTCTGTCTGCTTACATGCCTGTCTGTCTCATCCCGTACATCACTGTCTGTTTCTGTCTACATGTCAGTATATCTACCGCTGTGCCTCTCCGTCTCTCTGTTTCTCTGTCTCTGTCTTTCTGTCTCTCTCTCTGCCTTTTATCCTTGGCCGTATCTCTGCCTTCCTGTCACTGTCTCATCGTTTCTGTCTCTCTGATTGTCTCTATACCTATCTCCCTGTCTCTCTGTCTCTACCTCTGTCATTCTGTCTCTCCATCTCAAGTTGTCACAACGTACAGAAAATGGTGTACTAAATTGCCGAAACCGTCTTGCCAGTCACGACGGAGCCCTAAGATGTTCACCTGGTGCAACTGTTCACCTGGTGTTCACTGTTCATAAGTGTTCATAATTCTGTGTTTAGCTCTCTCTGTTTCTGTTAAGCCGTTGAGACAATGCCGTTGGTTTAAGGGGTCTCAGTTGGCCTTGTTATTATAATAAAAATAATTTTATTTAGGTAAGGTACATACATAAAGAGATTTTACAAAGTTTGTTGGCTTTATAGATAGAGCTAGTACATACACATCAGAGGTCCGCGGTTGTTCAACGTCCTCCCAGCAAGCATAAGAAATATTGCCGGAACAACCGTGGACATTTTCAAGAGGAAACTAGATTTATTCCTCCAAGGAGTGCCGGACCAACCGGGCTGTGGTGGGTATGTGGGCCTGCGGGCCGCTCCAAGCAACAGCCTGGTGGACCAAACTCTCACAAGTCGAAGCCTGGCCTCGGGCCGGGCTTGGGGAGTAGACGAACTCCCAGAACCCCATCAACCAGGTATCAACCAGGTATACAATGCCTAAAGCCACTATTACGCAAAGCGTTTCGGGCAGGAATTGTTGGCAGTATTGTTGGAATTCATGAAGAACTCTCAGCTTTAAGTCTTGTTCTTGAGAATGTGTTCGGTTGGCCCTGTGGTGTTTGATAAGTCTTCCCTCAATTGTCGTTTTCGAACACATTCAGTGTCTGAATTACGAAGACATTCAGTGTCTGAATATCGAACACATTCACCGCCTGAATAACGAAGGAGAGACCACCTTCTTCCTCATTATCTTGAGGTTATCTTGAAATGATTTCGGGGCTTCAGTGTCCCCGCGGCCAGGTCCTCGACCAGGCCTCCACCCCCAGGAAGCAGCCCGTGACAGCTGACCATCACCCAGGTACCTATTTTACTGCTATGGTAACAGGAGCATAGGGTGAAAGAAACTCTGCCCATGGTTTCTCGCCGGCGCCTGGGATCGAACCCAGGACCACAGGATCATAAATCCAGCGTGCTGTCCGCTCGGCCGACCGGCTCCCAAAGACACAGTCCAAGACTTCACCACCTTCTTAACACAAGTAAACAACATCTTAGAGACAAAAAGGATTCTATGTTAGATTAGTGGCCACCAGTTAGAGGGGTTTGGAATAGAGGGAAGTAGTGAAGGAGGGGGGGGGGGGCAGGGGTGAGTTCTAGAATAGCTGTCGAGCGATTAATGGCAGCAGTTAGATGGTTATCTTGGGGGATAATTGATGTCATTCATCAATAGGAAGGGTGATTGCGGTGGTGGTTGAGGTGGAGAGGTCGGGCCGAACCTACGCGCGGGGCTCGTCCTGTTCAGTAAGTGGTACTTAGCGGCTGGCCAGCAAGGCTTGTGGTGGCTAGGGCTTGGTATTTGGTTCTGTTCCTGTCTGTGTACGTGTGTGTGTGTGTATGTGAGTGTGTACGTGAGTGGGTATGTGGGTGTGTGTGTGTGTGTACTCAACTAGTTGTACTCACGTAGTTGTGCTTGCGGGGGTTGAGCTCTGGCTCTTTGGTCCCGTCTCTCACCCGTCAATCAACTGGTGTACAGGTTCCTGAGCCTATTGGGCTCTTATCATATCTACACTTGAAACTGTGTAGGGAGTCAGCCTCCACCACATCAGCTTCCTAATGCATTCCATTTGTCAACCACTCTGACACTAAAAATGTTCTTTCTAATATCTCTGTGGCTGTGTGTGTGTGTGTGTGTGTGTGTGTGTGTGTGTGTGTGTGTGTGTGTGTGTGTGTGTGTGTGTGTGTGTGTGTGTGAGAGAGAGACACTATGGACACCATGTGATGGAGGTTGCTGTGTGTCTACGTCCCTGCCTGAATGTCCAGTGTTCCTACCTAGGTATAACCACTACCCATTTCTCCTCCACGTTTTTGTAAGCTGCTACCCACACGTCCCACCTGTTACCCTCCCTAACCCCTAACCCCATGCTCGCTACCCACCTCTACACCCCCCCCCCCGCTGATGGGGCTAGATGCTAGGTAGTAGTCCCTATCCAGTGGCTATACAATCCCAACTCCTTAATACCTATTGGAGCTGTCTCATAACTAAGTTCCAGCCCCGCTCCTGTGCCAGGTAAGTCCTCTACGGGGCTCACCATAGCCCGTGCTACTTGCAACTTCGTGTTCCAAGTAGCTAAATCTATAACAACAACAATCTCATAACTACCGGGGACTATCTACCCAATGATTACTTATGTATTTCCAAACTACCACCAGCTTTCTCAAACCACCACCAAGACCTTGTCCTTGTAACCACGGAAGGAAGGGGAGGGTGGTTGAGGGCTAACTAGTGCCTATACGCACAGCCACCACAACTCTCCCCCCCCCCCCTGGGCTATCAGCCACCACCAGCAGCAGCAGCAGTAGGGGCTGACAGAGCCAATCAGAGCTAAGAGGCAGCTGAGAACAGCTTAAGATGAGTCTGCCTCACCCCCACAATTATAGCCACTCTGGGCTGGTGTTTACAGTACCGAGTCTTAAATGGTGGTGGGACATATTTTATATATATGATCGGAGCGATTGAGCTGCTCCCCCACCCCCTCATCCCCCATCCCCCCCCCTCCCCCCCCTCCCCCCATCCCCCCCCTCCCCCCCTCCCCCCCTCCCCCCCCTCCCCCCCCCCCACTCTCTCAACACGCAAGGTTCGCTTTCCATTCCGGGGGTTGAACCCCACGATGCTGGGTGGATAGGTGGATGGATGCATGGGTGAGTGAATGCATGGGTGGATGAATGGACGAGTGGATGGGTGGATGAATGATTTGGTGGATGAATAGATGATGTGACAGGTAGAAGGATATATATATATATTAGAAGACAAATTGCCAGTTGAAGAAACCAGGTTAATTCACTGAAATCTTTTTTGTAAAAGTTAAAATATCGATGAATGTCTCATCAGTTCTGTGAATGGATGAATAATGTTATATATTTATATATAATTTCTAATTCAAAATATTTTGTGAATAATATATAAATTCTCAATAAATAACGTTCAGTGTTATTATTAAAATCTTTTGAGTTGTCTACTGTTACGATGAATAAGTTACTCAACTTGTTAGTAATGATGAATATCGATGAATATGTTGTTCAGCTGTTAGTTAAGACTTGATTAAGATAAATGTCAGGTGACTCCTTTCAATTAGCTTTAATTTAAACATTTTAACACAGAAAATCATTGCTGGTATGTTGGGTGTGTGTGTGTGTGTGTGTGTGTGTGTGTGTGTGTGTGTGTGTGTGTGTGTGTGTGTGTGTGTAGTCACCTAGTTGTGCTTGCAGGGGTTGAGCTCTGGCTCTTTGGTCCCGCCTCTCAACCGTCAATCAACTTGTGTACAGGTTTCTGAGCCTATTGGGCTCTATCATATCTACACTTGAAACTGTGTATAGAGTCAGCCTCCACCACATCACTGCCTAATGCATTCCATTTATTAACCACTCTGACACTGAAAAAGTTCCTTCTAATGTCTCTGTGGCTCATGTGGGTACTCAGTTTCCACCTGTGTCCCCTTGTTCGCGTCCTACCAGTGTGTGTGTGTGTGTGTGAGTGTGTGTGTATATGTGTGTGTGCGTGTGTGTGTGTGTACACTATATATAACTCCTTATACATACATAACTAGAAATAAATCATCCTATAATAACAACTAGCTAAACACAACCCGCGGGGATAGTAACGAGCTAAATACATTCCCTCATTCACTTCAATAAACATGAATTACCTCTTCTCCGCCCGTATATAGAAGTTATTCATCATGAATAACTGGCGGGAGTAGGCGATAATGGAGGCGACTTAAGGACTCGTGTCTCATTTAAGAGAGAGTCAACCCCTGGGGTTACAAGGGTAGGCAGACTAGCCTCGCAAACACTTAATATATTATGGGTTTTTTTCCATGGTTTGGGGGTGAGAGGGGGGGTTTGGGGGGGGCTTCAAGCCCACCGGGATAGATGATCAACTATCTATTATCCCAGAGCTATAGGCAAAGCCCCGAGGGATGGAGAAGGAAAAGATGGTGGTGGAGGAGGCTGTGATATATATATATATATATAGTTATCGATAGACAATTGGGTATAGGGATAGACATTTCTGCCTCCTGTTAGCAATCTTTCAACTTTATCGATAGACAATTGGGTATAGAGATAGACATTTCTGCCTCCTGTTAGCAATCTTTCAACTTTATCGATAGACAATTTTGTATAGAGATAGACATTTCTGCCTCCTGTTAGCAATCTTTCAACTTTATCGATAGACAATTTGGTATAGAGATAGACATTTCTGCCTCCTGTTAGCAATCTTTCAACTTTATCGATAGACAATTGGGTATAGAGATAGACATTTCTGCCTCCTGTTAGCAATCTTTCAACCTTTCCACAACTCCTGTTTTCAGCTTACACAACCCGCTAATGGGTTTACAACCAGGCCAGCCATTACTGCTGTGTGAATAGGTGCGAATAGTTAAATTATCGATGCCCGACTGACACTCTTGCTGGCTGGGATTCGAACTGGGAGAAATGAAGAAGAAGTAGAATTAGGGCTAAGAGTTAAGGACATACCTTAGGGCACGGGGTTATGGAACAGGAACTGGGATAGGAAAAGATGGAATGGTTAGTAGGGAAAGAGAGAGAGAGAGAGAGAGAGAGAGAGAGAGAGAGAGAGAGAGAGAGAGAGAGAGAGAGAGAGAGAGAGAGAGAGGAGTGAGAATGGTGTAATAAGTGGTTACTATTGCCCTGACCCCAGCGGTGGTGGTGGAGTGACTTGTGGACCCCAGCCAGCACTCACACACCTGTCCTAACCCCAGGGGTGGTGGTGGAGTGACCTGTGGACCCCAGCTGGTACTCACACACCTGTCCTAACCCCAGCGGTGGTGGTGGAGTGACCTGTGGACCCCAGCCAGCCCTCACCCCCCCCTCACCCCAGCGTTGGTGGCAGCGTGTCTCGTGTCTCAGGTCAGGCAGAGAGCAAGTTATTGATAAGAGGTTATAAGGCTTGTGGTCTCAACATTCCCTGTGAGTATACATGGGTATACATTTGGCTTGTATACAGACCAAACACCACAGACAGGGAGGCTGAGAGTATCAAGGGACCCCTGAGTACCGTCATCAATAGGGGCCCCCCCTTAAGGGGATGATAGTGGCATTAGGATTTCCCCAACCCTCTCTCTCTCCCTTTCTCTTCCCCTTATCTCCTCTTCCCTCTCCAAGTGTTGCCTCAACGAGGCAGTTAAGAGCCGCGGCCGTGTCATTAGACCTTGCCTACGTGATGCATCTGGGAATGGCATGGTTGGCCTGCTGACGGATGACTGACGGATGACTGACGGCTGTGTGTGAGGGTGGTGGTTGATGTTGTGTCTCAGGTGAGGCAGAGAGCACGTTGTTAGACCCTTAGGTGGCTGGTGGCTGACAGCTGGAGGCTGACAGTTGGTGGCTGACAGCTGGTGGCTGACAGCCCGTGGCTTGCAGGTGGTGGCTGACAGCCCGTGGCTTGCAGGTGGTGGCTGACAGCCCGTGGCTTGCA